>NC_083414.1:36758449-37059877 GCF_020745735.1 Hemiscyllium ocellatum
GATTTGTTGGGCTGAAGAGCCTGTTTCCACACTATAGTGATTCTATAACTCAACTGATGATCATGCCATCCACATTTTAAACTTTCATTTTCTTCACTATTAGTACACAGTGACAGCAATGAATCACATCTATAAGATGCACTGCAGCAATTCATCTCGCCTATTTTCAGTTACACGTAGTGTGGAACAGGCGAGGATTGCAGTTTCCAATCTTTATTGAATGATACCTTCTTAATACTACAAGCATCTGGAAGTAAGTTGGAAACAGAATCTGGGATGACTCTGTTGCTCTCCCGTGGTTAGACAGCCTTCCATTAGCTGCTGGCAAGGTATGAACATGAACAACGATCACTGAAATTGATGCTGAGAACAGAAGAAAGAGTAGCTGTGGCCTGGGACAGATAAGCCATGATTTTATAGAAAGGCAGGGTAGGCTTGAGAGGACAAATGGCCTACAGCTGCTCATACTTCTGATATTCTTATGATTACTCATATTCACAGGCCCATATGTCAGAAAACAGATTTCAAAAGAGAAAGTGCAGAAACTGGCAAGAAGGCAGAAGTAAGCTCTGTCTGTTTTACAAATTGGAGAAAACCAATGTTAGTTGAACAATCTTTTATTTCTAATGAAGTCAGTCATCTAAAAATAGTTAAAGCCAGGGCTGGCTGCCAGTTTGTAAGCACAGATAATAAATTATCTTCCTGGTGCAGCTAGAATCTTCTTTAGCGTCAATTTGAACAATGTTGTGTGACAGGATAGAACTGGATTACTGGGGGACAAAAGAAAAACAACTATTTATGTGGTTAATTAATCAATTAAAGCTTTGAGTAATGGGAAATTCAGATGTTCTATTAAATTTGCTGGCAAGATCTCCATGTTGGCTGTTTTTGCAACAACCAAAGAGGTTATTGGTAACTCCATTGTCCTAAAGTAGTAAACAAATTAAGTTTTCTTTTAAGTTGTTTATTCTCAATTCTGGTCAAATATTTATTTAAAACAGAATTATAGACTGGTTTTGCATTCTCAAAAGCAATTAGAATTATTGTCACATTAATTCAAACTGCAAATAAATTCATGAAAAAGTGGACACGGCAATTAATAAGGAGTTGCCTGCACAATCCGATCTGTACTGATTCAGCATGGACAAATTCAGAATCCAAGTTGGAATTTGAAGATTTAGATTCAATGGCTTCTTGATGTCCAACTCCAAAAGCACAATTTGAGGATGGAATCACAGAATGAAAGGAAACCATTCAGTCTGCTTTGCCTATATTGACCCTTCATGGTTACTGCTTCCTCTTATCTCTGCAAATTTTTACTTTTCAGATAAGGATCCAATTCCCTTTTGAAAACCTCAGTTGAATCTGCCTCTGCCTTAGTCCAAGGCACTGCATTCCAGATCCTAACCACTTGCTGCGGTTTAATTTTTCAAGTTGCCATTGCCTCTTTTGCTAATTATCTAAAGTCTGTGCACGCTGGTTCTTGCTGCAACCACCAATGGCAACAGTTTCTCTGTCTATTCTGTTCAAACTGAACATGATTTTGAAAACTTCCATTACATTTCCGCTCAACCTTCTCCTCCAAGAAGAGGAGTCCCAACTTTTCCAAACTATGTAACTGAAGTTCCTCATTCCTGAAACCATTCTCAATAAAATTTCATTGAACTATTTCTACTGTCTTTGTATATTTCCTAGCATAACAGCCATACTTATATACAATACTCTAACTGGAGCTAAGTTCTTCATACGTCTTCGCAGCAGTAACTTTCATCTACTATTTGTCTACTCATTTGATCAATGTGTCTATGTCCTTTTGAGGTTCTCCACTGTCCTCCTCAAAGTTCACAATATCTAATTTTGGTATTGCTCCAAATTTTGAAATTGTACACAATGCACTAAGGTTGCTTTCAATATACAACTGAGAGAGCTGGGATCCTAACACCACCTTTACTGTAAACTTCCCTCCAGTCCAACAGGCAACCATTCACCACTGACCTGTTTCCTGTCACTCAGTCAGTTTCACATTCACATTGTCAACATACTTCATGAGGTCTAAACCTTGCCCACAAACCTGCATGTGGCACCTCACCAAATACCCTGGAAATGAATGCACACCAGCAGCACCATCCCTATCAAACCCTCAAAATACTTAAGTGAGTTAAACACACTTTCACTATATTCTAGAACTCACCAATAATCTAACCCTGTACAACTGTGTCTAAAAGCCTTTCCACCACTAAAGCCAAACTAACTGGTCCATAGCAGTTGGGCCCATCTCCACATTCTCTCCTGAATAAGCATGGAGCATCTGCACCTCTCCTTCTCTCTGACACCCTCTCTTGAGTCTAAGAACAGAACACCTGGTCAGTTCCCTGCAACTTACACTTCCACTTTCTCCAGCATCAGTGGATGCATTCCATTTAACGCTGGACATGAGTCTTAATCACCTAAAACTTGAATGAATCCTAATTAGATAGTTTGGCTATTTTCTTGTGAATAATTAGAACGCTGGATTCACTGTTCAATTGTAGTATAGTGAACAGAATAGACGCCAAGTCTAATGCGCTGACAGCACTATAGTTATTCTCTAAACACTCTGTTCAAGTGTCTAGAATAGGTAGGATTTGAAACCAGGCCGCTTGGATCAGAGACAGGGTCACGACTGCTGTGCCACAAGAGACCGACTAAAACATTATAACGCAGGATTCTTTATTAGTTTTATATATGACTTCTCTCTTGTTTAAGTTGTAAATGTTTTTATTTTATAGAACCAATTATAGAATTTTGATTTTTGACACTTTTTCCCTTTCGTAGTGTGAGGATTTAGGGATGAGATATTTTATTGGTTGTGTTTTTAAAAATGTAAATTCACAAGGCTTTAAAAAGCAAAATGGGATTCCAGCTTCAAGATGCTGGAGGGTTTGAGCATTATCTACAGTAACTGAGGACACCAAACAAAGTGGCAGCCTATTTCATTAATCTAACAAAGCAATCACACTTACTTTCTTCTTTAATCCAGAAGTGCTCTTTTACACAACTGAACAGTTTTCCCCATCACCAAATCACCACTGGCATTTTTCACCACCAGTAAATCATCAGTGTATCCAATTGTTCAAATGCAACAACACCGAAACCGAGGAAGTGGTATGTTAGTGGTAGGGAAATTATTGGAAAAGATTCTCAGGGAAAAGATCTATACGCATTTAGAAACAAATGGACTTAATAGCGATAGACAGCATGGTTTTGTGTAGGGGAGGTAATGCCTCACTAACTTGATTGAGTTTTTTGAGAGGTGATGAAGATGATTCAGAGCAGAGTGGAGCAGAGTCTGATTAGAACAAGTCAACATGGATTTAGTAAGGGGAGGTCATGCCTGACAAACCTGTTGGAATTCTTTGAAGAGGTGACAAGTAGGTTAGACCAGTGAAACCCAGTGGATGTGGTCTATCTAGACTTCCAAAAGGCCTTTGATAAGGTGCCACATGGGAGGCTGCTGAGCAAGGTGAGGGCCCATGGTGTTCGAGGTGAGCTACTGGGATAGATTGAGGATTGGCTGTCTGACAGAAGGCAGAGAGTTGGGAATGGCAGCCATTCTTTTTCAGAATGGCAGCCAGTGGCAAGCGGTGTCCCGCAGGGTTCAGTGTTGGGGCCACAGCTATTCGCATTATATATTAATGATCTGGATGAAGGGACTGGGGGCATTCTAGCAAAGTTTGCAGATGATACAAAGTTAGGTGGCCAGGCAGGTAGTACTGAGGAAGTGGGGAAGCTACAGAATGATCTAGACAGTTTGGGAGAGTGGTCCAGGAAATGGCTGATGGAATTCAATGTGAGCAAATGCGAGGTCTTGCACTTTGGCAAAAATAATAAAACCATAGACTACTTTCTAAATGGTGAGAAAATTCGTAAAGCTAAAGTACAAAGGGATCTGGGAGTGCTAGTCAAGGATTCTCTAAAGGTAAACATGCAGGTTGAGTCCGTGATTAAGAAAGCGAATGCAATGTTGTCACTTATCTCAAGAGGGTTGGAATATAAAAGCACCGTTGTGCTACTGAGACTTTATAAAGCTCTGGTTAGACCCCATTTGGAGTACTGTGTCCAGTTTTGGTCCCCACATCTCAGGAAGGACATACTGGCACTGGAACGTGTCCAGCGGAGATTCACTCGGATGATCCCTGGAATGGTTGGTCTAACATATGAGGAATGGCTGAGGATCCTGGGATTGTACTCATTGGAGTTTAGAAGATTAAGGGGAGACTTAATAGAAACTTACATGATAATACATGGCTTGGAAAGGGTGGATGCTAGGAAATTGTTTCCGTTAGGCGAGGAGACGAGGACCCGTGGACACAGCCTTAAAATTAGAGGGGTCAATTCAGAACAGAAATGCGAAGACATTTCTTTAGCCAGAGAGTGGTGGGCCTGTGCAATTCATTGCCGCAGAGTGCAGTGGAGGCCGGGACGCTAAATGTCTTCAAGGCAGAGATTGATATATTCTTGATATCATGAGGAATTAAGGGCTACGGGGAGAATGCGGTTAAGTGGAGTTGAAATGCCCATCAGCCATGATTGAATGGCGGAGTGGACTCAATGGGCTGAATGGCCTTACTTCCACTCCTATGTCTTATGGTCTTATGATTAATGAGGGAAAAGCAGTTGATGTTGCTTACATGAACTTCAGTAGAGCCCTTGACAAGGTCCCTCATGGCAGGCTGGTAAAAAATGTGAAGTCACATGGTATCGGGGTTAGCTGGCAAGATGGATACAGAACTGTCTTAATCATAGGAGACAGAGGGCAATTGTGGAAGGATGCTTTTCAGAATGGAGGGCTGTGACTAGTGGAGTTCCACAGGGATCAGTGCTGGGACCTCTGTTGTTCGTGGTCTATATGAATGATTTAGAGGAAAATGTAGCTGGTCTAATTAGTAAGTTTGCAGATGATACAAAGATTGGTGGAGTTGCGGATAGTGAGGAGGATTGTCAGAGGATACAGCAGGATATAAATCAGGAGGCATGGGCAGAAAAATGGCAGATGCAGTTTAATCCACACAAATGTGAGGTGATGCATTTTGAAAGGTCAAACACATGTGAACTTATACAGTGAATGATAGAACCCTTAGAGTATTGAAATGTAGAGGGATCTGGGTGTCCAGGTTCACAGATCACTGAAAATGTCAACGCCAGTAGATAAGGTAGTTAAGAAAGGCCAATGGCATGCTTGCCTTCATTGGAAGGGGCATTGAGTATACAGATAGGCAAGTTATGCTGCAACTTTATGGAACTTTAGTTCGGCCATTTTTAGAATATTGTATACAGTTCTGACCACCAGAGTACCAGAAGAAGGTGGATCCTTTGGACAGCATACAGAAAAGGTTTTCCAGAATGTTGCCTGGTGTTGGAGAAATCTGCCCAATAAGATGGAGATCACAAAACACTGTTCAAAGTGAAATTGACAAACAGTTTATTACAAGCGATACCGCTGGAAGAGAAACTGACTAGGCTGACACAGAACTGACAATCTGTACAGGTAGATCAGAATTTCCCTTCCCGGATAGAATAAGGCTAATTGGAAATGGGGAAAATACAATACAATTTGACCAGAATTGAAAATAAACAACTTAAAAGAAAACTTAATTTGTTTATTACTTTAGGACAATAGAGTTACCAATAACCCCTTTGGTTGTTGCAAAAACAGCCAACATGGAGATCTTGCCAGCAATTTTAATAGAACATCTGAATTTCCCATTACTCAAAGCTTTAGTGAGACTGAGGGATAAACCAAAATAGAGGTGGAAGGGAGAAATCATTCTTATATTGGTGCAATTAATTCCAATCACACGAGGTGTCAAGTGACTGGTTAAGAGGAGGATAGACAGTTTGTTCAAAACATTTACTGACAAATTCCACAGTAAGGAGGAAGACACAGCTCCTGTTAATATAGATACATGGACAAATTTGAAACAAGGAACTTCAAATTATGTGCTGAGGTCCCAATCTGGAATCTAAAATGTAGGATATGAGAGTTTGCTGTTAGAAATTACCTGAAAAGGTGACAAAAATGGGTTGGAAGGGAACACAAAAAATAGGTGAGAAGGCAGGAGGTCAGGATGATGCAAAGTGTCTGCAGAGGGATATCAACAGGTTAAATGAGTGGTCAAAAACTTTGCAGATGAAATATAATGTGCAGAAATATGAGAATATGCACTTTGGCAGGAAGAACACTGGAGCTGAATACTACTTAAATGGGGAAAGACTGCAGAAAGCTACAGCTCAGAGATTTGAAGGTTCCCATGCACAAATCACTAAAAGCAAATCTCAAATTCAGGTGGGCAATAAGGAGAATACCGTGACCAGTTTTGGTCCCCTTACCTAAGGAAAAATAATTATTTTAATCAATCTGCTCGGACATGATATGCCACCTCTCTTCAACCTAGACCTTCATTCAAAGGACATAATGTTGTGAAAATTAATGGGAAGCCAAAGGATTGGGAAGGCTATAAAAATTAGCAGAGAGAGCCACTAAGAAAAACAATAAGGGGCAAGAAGATGAAATATGAGTGTAAGCTAGCTAGTAATATAAAAGAAGATCACAACAGTTTTTTTTGGATTTATACAAGGTAAGAGAGAGGCAAGAGTGGCCATCGGACTGCCGATAAATGAGGCTGGAGAGGTATTCATGCAAAACAAAGAAATGGCAGAGGGACTGAATAGGTACAATGCATCATGTTTCACAATGGAAGGCATCAGAACATTAAAAGAGACATAGAGCAAAGATGAGTGCAGTGGCCATCACTAAAAGGGCAGAACTAGGGAAGGTGAAAGGTCTGAAGATGGACAACCTATCCAGCTGGACTGCAACCTCTGAGTTCTGAAGGAGGTAGCTGAAGAGATTGTAGAGGTATTGATGGTGAACTTTGAAGAATCACTGGAATGAGGGAGGCTGCCGAGGACGGGAAAATAGCCAATGTAACATAGTTGTTTAAGAAAGAAGGGAGGCAGAAGATAGTGCATCATTGACCAGTTAGCCTGATCTTGGTCATTTGTAAGATTTTTAAGATTATTAAGGATGAGATTTCAGAGTTCTTGGAGGTGCATTGCAAAATAAGGCTGAGTAGCACGGTGTCATCCAGGGGAGAATCAGGCCTGACAATTCTTTTAGAATCCTATGACGAGATAAGGAGAAAGTTAGATGGAGGATAGTGGACAAGATCGATTTGGTTTTCCAGAAGGCCTTTTACAAGGTGCCATGCAGGAGGATGCTAAACAAGATAAGCACCCATAATGTTAGGGTTAGGATTCTGGCTTGGATAGAGGATTGACTGACTGGCAGAAGGCGGGGAGAAGGGATAAAGGGATAATGCCAGTGACTAGTGGAGTTCCGCTAGTCAGTGTTGGAACCATAACTATTCACGTTATACATTAAGAATCGGGAACTGAGGGCACTCTTACTGTGTTTGCAGATGACACAAAGACAGTTGGAGGGAGAGGTAGTGTGTTGAACAGCTGAAGGGGTGTGAAAGTTAGTCCAAGAGCAAACATGACCTTATGGTTTACCAATGCTGACTTGTGTTGAGGAGGCTGAAGGAGGATTTGGACAGGCTAGGAGAGTGGGCAAAGAAGTGGCAGGTGGAATACGATGTAGGTAAGTGTGAGGTTATGCACTTTAGTAGGAAGGACAGAGACATAGACTATTTTCAAAATGGGGAAAGGCTTAGGAAATCTGAACCACAAAGGGACTTAGGAATCCTAATTCAGGATTCTCTTAAGGTTAACATGTAGGTTCAGTTAGCAGTTAAGAAGGCAACTGCAATGTTAGCATTCATTTAAAGATGGCAGCAATACAAGAGCAGAGATGTAAAGCTGAGGGTGTATAATTAAATTGAATTCAATTAGCTTTATTGTCACACATACTCAAATAAGTACAGTGAAAAGGTTTACAAGTCACCACTAATGGTGGTATCTTAGGTACAAGATATGTAGGTACAGATTCTTCAGCACAAGTCCTTAGAAAATTAGAAAAATAAATATATATAAAGCCTAGCATTGCAGATTATAGGAATGTATTAGAAAATAGAGAAATGAAATGTTTAGTACAACGGTCCACACCAAGCTGGGTGTGACTGTTACGCCGGGCCAATAGACTGCTGCACTGGGCCAAGAGGCCACCATGCCGCACCAAGAGGTCACCACGCTAGACTGAGAGACTACCATGCCAGGCAAAGAGACTGCTATGCCGTGCCAAGATACTGCTATGCCGTGCCGAGAGACTGCTGCGCTGGGCCGAGAGACTGCTGCGCTTGGCCGAAAGGTCACCACGCTGGACCGAGAGATTGCTGCGCCAGGCTGGGAGGATGCTATGCCGGGCTGAGAGATGGCCACTTCGGGCTGACAGACTGCCACATTGGGCTGAGAGACTGCTGCGCCAGTCAGGGAGGATGCCGTGTTGAGCCGAAAGGCCACCAAGCCAGGCTGAGAGACTGCCATATGGCCTGAGAGACTGCCGTGCCAGGCTGAGAGACTGCTGCGCCAGGCAGAGAGGATGCCAGGCTAGGCCAAGAGGCCACCATGCCGGGCTGAGATGATGCCATGCCGGGCTGAGAGACTGCCGTGTGGCCTGAGATTATGCCATGCCAGGATCAGGGACTGCCAAGCCGGGCTGAGTGGTTACCAAGAGACTTTCATACCAGGCTGGGAGGGCACTACGGCAGGCCAAGGGGATACCTTGCTGGGTTCGTGCTGAGGCCAGGAGACTGAGGTTGAGAAGAAATAAGGAAGAAGACAGAAGGGAAAAAAACACACAAAAAAAGGGAAGGAAAAGGAAAAGAGCCCCACTGTGCTGCTATCTCAGATTTTTATAAGGCTTTTGTTCGACTGTGTCTGGAATATGGTGAGACATCTTGGGCCCAAACCGGAGGGAGGACATGCTGGCCTTGGAGGGTGTCCAGAGGTGGTTTACAAAAATGATTCCAGGAATGAAGGGCTTGTCATATAAGGAATGATTGAGGATTGTTAGTCTGTACTTGATAGAGTCTAGAAGGAGGAGGGGGGATCTGAACACAGAATACAGAGAGACCTGAACAGTGCAAAATGTGGAGAAGATATTTCCATTAGGAGGAGAGATTCGGACTTGAGGTCACAGCCTCAGAGTGAAGGGATGGCTCTTTAAAACTGAGATAAGGAGGAATTGTTTCAGCCAGATGGCAGTGATGCTGTGGAACGCCTTGCTGTAGATGCCTGTGTAGGCCAAGACATTGAGTGCCTTTGAGGCAGAGATAGGTAGGTTCTTGATTAATAAGGGGATAAAAGATTACAGGAGAATGGGGCTGAGAAACATATCAGTCATGATTGAATGGTGGAGCACTCAATGGGCCACATAGCCTAATTCTGCTCCTGTATGCTGCAATGGTCTTTTGGCCCAGGAGCAGGGACACCGTCATCGTGTCACAGGAGCCTTCCAAATATAATGTCATGGGACGCAATCCAGAGAAAAGTCACTCAGTTGATCCTGGGTTTGGAAGGGTTATTTTAGAAGGAGAGGTTGAGTAGGTTGAATTTGTACTCATTGGCATTTAGAATAATGAGAGGTGACTTTATTTAACCATACGTTAGGGGCAGATGCAGAAAGGTTATTTCACCTTGTAGGCCAGGAAAGGACATAAACTCAGAATAAAAGGTTACACATTTAAGACAGAGATGAGGATAGTTAATTTGTGGAGTTTTTTTTAACCCCATTGAGCTGTTGTGGCTAGGTGGCTAAGGCTGGGACAGACAGATTTTTAATCAGTCTGGAAATCAACGGTTGTGGGAAAGCAACAGGAAGGTGCAGTTGAGAAATACCAGATCATCCAGGATCTCATTGAATGGCAGAACGGACTCAATGGGCCAAATGCCCAACTTAGAGGGTCAGTGTGGGCTTGTTGAGCTAAAGGGCCTGTTTCCATACTGTAGGGATTCTATGATTCTGCTCCTGTATTTTATAGTCAAAAGAGCATTTGTACAGAACCTTTCGTATGTCAGGATATCCCAAAATCTGGAAAATGAGCTCATGCCAAAACAAACCAACCACAAAAGCATGGCAGAACATGATTTACACAATTCATCTGTTCTGCCATTCAATGAGATCCTGGATGATCTGGTATTTCTCAACTGCACCTTCCTGTTGCTTTCCCACAACCGTTGATTCCCAGACTGATTAAAAATCTGTCTGTCTCAGCCTTAGCCACCTAGCCACAACAACTCAATGGGGTTAAAAAAACTCCACAGATTAACTATCCTCACGTCTGTCTTAAATGTGTAACCTTTTATTCTGAGTTTATGTCCTTTACCGGCCTACAAGGTGAAATAACCTTTCTGCATCTGCCCCTAACGTATGGTTCAATAAAGTCACCTCTCATTATTCTAAACGCCAATGAGTACAAATTCAACCTACTCAACCTCTCCTTCTAAAATAACCCTTCCAAACCCAGGATCAACCTAGTGACCCTTCCCTGGACTGCCTCCCATGTGCATTTGCATGGAAGAATAGAAATTTGTGTCAGCAAATTGTATTTTCACAGAGTCCTATCACTCTTGTTTTTGTCCCCATGCAGTGCCGCAGAGATGCTGAGGGACAGCCCCTGAACAGACAGGCCTGCCTTCACAGGTGATGCTGCTGCATCTCAAGACAGCAGCATCTGTCCCCCACAACCACCCGCTCTGTTAGAGCCATATAACCAGCTGGTTGAGTGTGTCGAGAGACTGCCGTCTGTCACCTATTCCTCAAAATCCACAACCATTTGGATTCCTTAAAAGTCTGATCTTTCCTGCTGGGCCATTCTGATCATAGCACTGAGTTCCTAAACCTAGTGCAATAAAGTTCTGGGAACCTTTGGACTGCAGTGGTAATCAGGTCTTTTTCAAATACCACAGACTCACTAATCCAGCACAACTGTCTGCTTCAGAGTTAGTAAATTGATCCTAATCCCTTCCAAGTAAAAACTGATCAAATCTACTCAGGTCAAGACAGGGTGAAGAATAACAACTGCAGGAAGTTTGATCACCCAAATATTCCACACTGACCCTTATCATCTGTTTCTGGATAAAAATGTGCTTCCCTGATGCTGTCTATTAGCTGATTTGTAATCATTCATGCCAGTATTCAAACCTTTTAAGTCCATATTGGCACATCAATGCACATGGAGGAGAAAATTCACCGTCTGAACAGCAATCGCGAATTGTTCATGGAAAAGACTGTCTATCATTATAAACTTTGCGTTATTCCCATCACCCACATTGCAAGATTTCCTTAGCTCAACAAAAAAAAGTGATCCACTTGATTTCTTGTCTGAATTAAAATACTGAGTGGTAAGTTATAAAGCTAAGTTCCAGCTGTCAGTTTTAATGAGTTCAGTTAACTGGGTGTTTAGATTAGCAATGCACTCACGTGTGTATATGCTTAACATTTTATAATTGGAATTCTCCCGTTTTCTACCACCTTCTTTATTGTGTTCTTCAGCTTGCCTGTCATCACATACTGTAGCTGCGTAATGGCATTTCAAATGGTTTTATTTCCTTCTTATTCCTTTTTGTGACAGTGGTGGTTGTCAGAATGCAATGATGCAGAATGTTCAGCAGACTTATATTTTATGACATTGACAAGTGAGCATTATTAGTGAGAGGGTTGTGGAGAAACACAAGAAATATGTTGGCATCTGCAGAGAGAAATGACAAGATAATGACTTGGATGTAATCATTGATCAGAACTGGAGTATGAAGAGTTATACCTGATGGACATGCAGTAACTTGTTCAGCTTTTTGCGTCCTCATTGTTGATTCCGAACATTTGTATATTTCTTCTCAGTTTTTAAAGGTACTAGCAGATTTTCAATGTTAGGCAAGTTATTTCTATGTTCATTCATGAGCTGTGGGTGTCACTTTCTAGGTCAGCATTTGTTGCCTCTCCCTAATTGCCCTGGAGAAAATGTTGGTAATTTGCCATCTATCTGTCGAATTCTGAAGCAGTCGAGGCTATCTTGTTGAGTGTTTTTAAGGCAAAGATGGGTAGATTTTTGAACTGTAATGAAATTAAGGATTATAGTGCGTGGGTGGGTGAGTGGAGTTGAAGAGTGTGGCGCTGGAAAAGCACAGCCGGTCGGGCAGCATCCGAGCGGCAGGAGAATCAATGTTTCGAACATAAGCTCTTCATCCAGAACGAAGGGGTGGTCCAAGGGTGCTGAGGGATAAATAGGTGGGGGGTGAGTCTGGGGGGAAGGTAGCTGGGAATGTGATAAGTAGATGAAGGTGTGACTGAAGGTGATAGGTCAGAGAGGAGGGTGGAACGGACAGGCAGGAAGGAAGATGGACAGATAGAACAGGTCAAGAGGGCAGTGCAGAGTTGGAAATTTGGATCTGGGGTAAGGTTGGGGGGAGGGGAAATGAGGAAACTGGTGAAATCTACATTGATCCCGTGTAGTTGGAGTGTCCCAAGGTGGAAGATGAGGCGTTCTTTCTCCAGCTGTCAGGTGTTTGAGGACTGGCAATGGAGGAGGTCCAGGACCTGCATGTCCTTGGCGAGTGGGAGGGGGAGTTAAAGTGTTTGGCCATGGGGCAGTGGCGTTGATTCATGCGAGTGGAGCTGAGTCCATGAAAAACTCAGCCATGATCTTATTGATTGGCAAAGCAGGGTCAAGGGGCTCAATGGTTTACTCCTGCTTTGATTTCTTATGTTCTTATGAACTGCTGCACTCCTTGGGCATGGGTACAGCTTGGATGTGGTGTTGGGAAGGAAGTTCCAGGAATTTGACTCTGCAATAGCCAAGAAATGACAATACAGCTCTGAGTAAAGATGATGTGTGGCTCAGGTGGGAACTTGCAGGTAGTGGTAATTTCCCTAGGATGTTGCTAGTGGGGGATTCAGTGCTGGTAATGATATTGACAAGGATGAGGGGTAGGTTCGCTTTTGTTGGCGATGGTGCAGGTGTCAGACACAGTGAAAAGCAACAAGTGTGTAAATCTTTATTTATATGCCACCACCAGGCGGAAAGGAAACACCCAAGTGGCCAGTGACAAGCAGTGCCTTTCACATTAAAAGGCAATGCTGCGTGTTCAAACAGTGAAGGGGAGGGCAGGGATTAAATCAAAATAGGGCTGGAGTGGGAAATAATACACTCCACTCCCTGCGTGGTGCTCACCTTTCCCTGAAGATCTCAAGGGTGTTGGTAGACACCATGTGCTCCTTCTCCAGAGATACCAGGGTGAAGATGGTCATTACCTGGAATTTGTTAGGTGCAAATGATATTTGCCACTTAACAGCCTAAGTCTGGAATCTATCCAGGAGTTGCTGAATGTGGAAAGACTGCTTCAGTATCTGAGGAATCATGAACTCTACCGAACATTATACAATCATCAGTAAACACTCAATGTTGACCTTATGATGGAGGGAAGGTCATTGAAGAAACAACTCAAATGGCTGGGTCTGGAACATGACCCTGAGGAACTCCTCCTGCTTCTGGGCTAAGATGTTGACCTTCAACAGTCAACTATCTTTCTTCGTGCCATGTACGATTCCAAACAGCAGTGAGCTTTCTCCCTGATTCCCATTAATTCCAGTTCTGCTAGGTCATAGTCTGTCAAAAATGGCTTTGATGTCATAGGCAATCACTCACACCTCAACTCTGGAATTCTGCTCTTCTATCTATGTTTGAACCAAGCTGCAATGATGTCAGGAGCTGAGTGAAAATGTGAGGGTAAAGGGTGAATGGGCAAGAACATGGCAGATGGAACACAATGTGGAAAAAATATTGAAGGTACAGATGTACAGACCATTTCTTAAATGGCAGAAGGTTAAAACATGTGGATGTACAAAGGGGCTTGGCTGTCCTTGTCTATAAGTCACTGAAGGCTAATGAAATGTTAGCCTTTATTTCAAGGGGATTTGAGTACAGGAGTAGTGAAGTCTTGCTTCAATTGTTTAGGAGCTTGGTTGGACTGTACCTGGAGTATTGTGTGCAGTTTTGGTCTCTTTACCTTAGGTGAGATATTTCTATCATTGAAGGAATGAAACCAGATGAACTAAGGTCATCAGGTTTGCTCTTCCGATGACGGCCTCTGTCCTATGAAGAGAGATTCGTCAAACTAGGCCTGTATTGTCTACAGCTTCAAACAATGAGAAGTAATCTCATGGAAATTTACAAAATACAGATGCAGATGTGATGCTTCCCCTGCTTGGGGACTCTGAGACCAGGGCTCATTTCAAAAATAAACTACTGAGCTCCAAGACGAAGATTCTTTTTTAAGTTAGAGGACTGTGATGTTTTGGAATTCTCTACCGCAGAGGGCTATGGAAGCTTGTCTTTGAGTTTATTTCAGGGAGAGAGTAATGGCTTTGTGATTACAAATGGCATCCAGGATTATGGGTTGATTAAAAGGTATTCAAATGTTCTTTTAGCCGTGATCATATTCAATAGCAGAACAGATTTGACTGATTGAATGATCTACTGCTTTCCAATGCTCCTAACTGTAATCACAATGTGGAACAAAATATACAAGAAGAAATAGTGGGTGCTTGTGATAAAGAGATGCAAATAACCATGGTGACTTAATCTACATATGAACTGGAAAAATCAGCTTGGTTACGATCGCTTTGATGAGTTCACAGATGCATTTAAGACGGCTTCTTAGAGCAACACATTTTGGAATTGACCAGAGAACAGGTTATATTACACTTGGAATTATGTAATGGAACACAATTAATTAATTACCTCAGAGTAAAGAGATCCCTAGGTAGCAGCGACCACAATATGATTAAATGTTACACCAAGTTTGAAAGGAAGAAGATTGGGTCCGAGACAAGTGACTTAAACCTAAATAAAGGCAACTATGTTGAGCTGAGCTAGCTGCAGTGAAATGACATACAAGACTAGGGAATAGATCAACAGAATTACAGAGTTAGATATTAAAAGATATATTTTAGAACATGCAGAATAACTTATTCCTACTACAAAGAAAAATTCTAAAGGGAGGACCCATTACCTGTGGTTAAGTAAAGTTAGGAAAAGTATCAAACACAAAGAACAAAGTATAACTCTTCGAAGATGAGTGGCACATCATGTCAGAATATAAAGACAGCAGAGAATGTTAAAAAGGTGCTTCTGGAGGGAGAAATTTGAGTATAATAGGAAGTTAGGTGGGAATGTAAAGCAAGAGTTTCTCCAAGAAAGAAGTGTCTTTAAACTCGATATTAACTAGATTTATCTCCCTTTCCCACTTCACAGAATGCAGCCAGGCCTTTTGTGTTTCTCCAGCGCTTTCTGCTTTTATTTCAGATCTCCAGCATCTGCTTTTATTGATGTAAAGTAACTGTTAGTGATTGGAAGAGTGAGAACGGGTTTTTAACTGTAGATAACAAAATGAAAGGAACAATTATTTTGTTTTTGTCTTCACAGAGAGATTCACAGAGAGAGTATAAAAAAAATTGCAGGAATAATTGTAAATCAGTAGGTGGAAAGAAGAGAGAAACGTTGTGAAAATACAAGCATGAGGGAAGTGGTACTAAGCAAACTGAAGGAGAGATGGGCTGGTAAGTCTCCGGGAAGAGGGTGGCTAATGAGGTAGTAGATGTTTTGATGTTATTTTTCCAAAATTCCGAGATTCAGGAAAGGTTACATTAGACTGGAATTTAGAAACATAAACCCTCTGTTCAAGAAGATAGGGGCAGAAAGCAGAAAACATGTGCAGGTTAGGTGAATTGGCCATGCTAAATTGCCCATAGTGTTAGGTGTAGGGGAATAGGTCTGGATGGTTGCTCTTTGGAGGATCAGTGTGGACTTGTTGGGGGCCTGTTTCCATACTGTAGGTAATCTAATCTAATCTAAAAAAAACTATCGGCAGCATTGGACCAATGCATCTGCTATTGGTAGATTAGTGAGGACATGTTCAAGTAGAATTTTCCCTCTCCACTTGCCTCTCCTTGGTTCCCTCACCACTTGCCTCAGGCTCAGTCTAGTAGCCATGGCCCTTAGGTCTTGACCAGCATCATTAGCAGTTTAGCTCCAAGAAATGCTTTGTGATGGACATTGAGGTTCCCCACACAGAGTACATTCTTGACACTTGTCACCCTCAGTTTTTTCTCTCAGTGGTGCTCAACTTGAGGAGTGCTGATTTATCAGCAGACAGTATTGGTTGGTAGTAATCAGCAGGATGTATCCTTGTCCACTGTTGACCAGATATCATGAGCTTACAGGGGTCTGGAGTTAATATCTGGACTCCGAGGGCAACTCTCTCCCATTTGTATACCACCGTGCACTCTGGCCCTTACCCCAGATTCAATGAGTCTGTCTTGCTGATCGGACAGGAATGGTGATGTCTGAAACTTAGTCATATTAATGGAAGCATGCGTTACAGACAATGCCAGGCAGCTGCTTCACTAGTCCATGGGACAGCTCTCCCAATTTTGGCTCGAGCCCACAGATGTTGGTACGGAAACTTTGTGGGGTCAACACAGCTGTGTTTCCACTGCCTATATCCAAGTTTCCAAGTGGTCCATCCAGTTTCATTTCTTTAGAGCCATAGAGATGTGCAGCATGGAAATAGACCCTTCAGTCCAACTCATCCACGCTGACCAGATATCCAAACCTAATCTAGCCCCATTTGCCAGCACCCGGCCCATATCCCTCTAAACCCTTTCTATTCATATACCCATCCAGATGCATTTTAAATGTTGCAATTGCACCAGACTCCACCACTTCCTCTGGCAGCTCATTCCACACATGCACCACCCACTGCATGAAAAAGTTGCCTAAGTCTCTTTTATATCTTTCCCCTCTCACCTGAAATATATGCCCCCTAGTTTTGGCCTCCCCCACCCCAGGGAAAAGATTTTGGCTATTCACCTTATCCAGGCCTCTCATGATTCTATAAACCTCCTCAGGTCACTGTCAGCCTCTAATGTTCCAGGGCAAAAAAGACCCAGCCTATTCAGCCTCTCCTTATAATTCAAAACACCCAGTTCTGGCAACATCCCTGTAAAACTTTTATTTACCCTCTCAAGCTTAACCACATCTGTCCTATAGAATGGTGACCAGAATTGAACACAGCATTCTAAAAGCGGCCTCGCCAATGTCCTGTACAGCCACAGCATGACATCTCAACTTCTATACTCAATGTTTCAACCAATGATGGCAAACAATCTCCTCAGCTATCTTCTTCAGAACACCAGGCTGTAGTCAGAGTTGCAGGGCCATATAGCATGGAAACAGACTCCCTGGTCCAACTAGTCCATGTCAATCACAATTCCAAATTAAACTGGTTCCAGCTGCCAATGCTTGACCCATATTCCTCCAAAAATTTCTTATCTGAATGTTTTTTCCTTTACAATTTGTAGCAGCATGGTACAACTAAGTGGGATCGCTGAATCTTTTCAGAATCATCCACATTGATGTAAGTCTGGAGTCACTTGTAGGCCAGACCAGGTAAGAGTGGCAGACTTCCTTCTCTAAATTATATTAGATTCACCAAGGTAGTGTGAATTCAGATAATATAGTGCAAAACACAGTTTTAGTTAATTCCAAGCGGAATTTAATAATAATTACAATTACAAAGTACAGAACTTTCCTCCTAAATATGGATTGCTTCAATATTATTTCACTTCCTCACCTTGACACTTGAATTCTCTGTCAACTGATTGACTGCATATAAATATATTCCTCCTCAAGATTATAGTTCAGAGATTACATTATTTGCTGTCCATTGTGGTCATTAATAGTCCTGAGGTGATCATTTATTGCAGTATTCATGCTAATAAGACTGCAGGTAAATCACCATAATGTCTGAGCAAAATTATATTCTTCATGCTATTATCGGTCATTATGTTGCACTTCTAATTTACTGTGCTGTTACCGTGGACATAGGTTCCTTTGAAATACTGCATTGTGGCAAAATTCCTTTGACATTCTATCAGTCAGTTATTTCATTGTGTCTCACCCACATAAAAATGTCAATACAAAAGGAAGCTTTATTGCTCATTGGGTCTTTTCCAGAGCTTGCTCTACATCAAAGCTAATCCAATTTCTTTGTACCTTCAATATTTCTCTGTCTTATCCGTTTTTAAATATTGCATTTTAACTTTAATAATTACGAGTGATAATGTACTAAGATGATGCATGAAGGGCATATTGCTAATCTCTGTTTTTCTTCTAACTCTAATCTCAAGTTTATGTCAATCTGTTACCAATTAATTACTAGCAAAAAAATCTCTTTGACTATGTCGTCTCTGAAACACCTGCAAAATATTGAATATATTTCCTGGTTCTTCTCTGACACTCTTTGATCCAGTGAATACAGCTTAGTTTTCCATGTCTTTGATGCTAGTCAATTTATGTTGTTCTCTTTCCATGAATCTAGTTCTATAAAATTTAATGCAAGGACAGCAAAAATTGGAAAAGTTTATTGCAGTACATTAACATTAATCACAATTCAGTATGTATTTTGAGAGCAGATTTAGACTCAACATATGCACAATTTGTTCTCTGTAATGCTATCTATTTGGTGAAATCAATTGTTATTGAAGTCATTAGAGCGTAGATATTCCATCTCAATTAATTTCACTTTCTTCATGTGAAGAATGGAAAGAATGCAGGCACTTGTTCCATGAAGATACTGGCCAGTTTAATTTGGTTTACATAACTCTGAATTTCTATATTTCAGTTCAGTTTCTGTTGTCTCACATTGCAACACTCTGGTTAGTAGGGCAAAAATTCCTGTACTTTGGATCTAGCTGTGCTCCCATGCAAGCTACTCCAGTACAGCAGCCACACTGATATGCACCTGACAGAGTGGAAAGTTGACTAGGTATTCTGTACCGAGAGCAAGCAGAACCACACATTTTGGTCAATGACTTGTTTCAGCATCAGTAAAGCATTATAGAAGTATTGCCAACTGTGCTATCAAATGACGTAGCACTTCAGTCTACCCTATGTATAGGGCAGGTGTCAGAAGATTAGAAAGTGGCAAATATAACACCTTGTTCAAGAAAGGGTTCAAAGGCATTTCTAGTAACTACAAGTTAGACAGTTAAACTGCCAGGTGGGGGCGGTGGCGGGGGTGGGGGATGCAAGTCTAATATAGACATTATGGCTCTAATGAAGAATCACTGGACTCAAAAATTTGATTCTGTTTTCTCCCCACAAATGCTGCATTTCTCTGAGCAATTTCTGGTTTTGGTTCAGATTTCCAGCATCTACAGTTCTTTGTTTTATTATTGACATTATAACATTAGTCTAAAGAATGTGCATCAACACACAGACCTTGGAGTTCATGGGCATATATTTTTGAAGGTGGTCACACTGTGTGGGATGTATTAAGTCAATGGAAGTCTTAGGATATAGAGTTAAAAATCACACAACACCAGGTTATAGTCCAACAGGTTTAATTGGAAGCACACTAGCTTTCAGAGTGTCGCTCCTTCATCAGGTGATAGTGGAGAGCTCAATCCTAACACACAGAATTTATAGCAAAAATTTACAGTGTGATGTATTTTTGCTATAAATTCTGTGTGTTAGGATTGAGCTCTCCACTATCACCTGATGAAGGAGCGACGCCTCGAAAGCTAGTGTGCTTCCAGTTAAACCTGTTGGACTATAACCCGGTGTTGTGTGATTTTTAACTTTGTACACCCCAGTCCAACACCGGCATCTCCAAATTAGGATACAGAGCTACTGTCATCACCACATTCTTGTAATGCGGAGAGACATGGACTGTGTTTCAGAGACACAAGAGAGAACCAAAGAAATTTTGAAGATCCATTGAACAAATATTAGTTTACTTATTGAAGACAGGCACAAAACCAATCAGGCAAAATGCCTCCAAAATCAACTTCGCTGAATCTGACAAAGCTCTGCCTAGATCCCTGTCCTGGTCACCACCATGTTTAGGAAGGAGCTTTACTGCAGTTTGCTTCCATTAAGTGAACATATGATAAGTTACTTCAGAGATGAACGATAGGAAAATGTCAACAACAAGTTGCTCATAGTAATTGCCAGTGTGGCTCTGGTCTCAAGCAATAACTTCAAGTTAGTCAATTTATCAGCTGTGGGAGAGGGGGTGTTAGTCTAATATAGACATGATAGCATGAGTCTAAATTCTCATTAGTTTTTAGTTTAGATCAAGCTTGCTGCAGGAAGCATCTCTTGAAATGCTGGAAAAGAGTTCAACCCTCTGGTAACTGCAAAACTCCAAGAAAAACCATAGAATCCCTACAGTGCAGTAGAGGCCATTTGGGCCATTGAGTCTACAATGACCCTCTAAAGAGCATCTTACCCAGACCCACTCCCCTACCCCTATCCCCACAACGCCGTATTTTACAGTGGCTAATCCACCCAACCTGCACATCACTGGATCCTATGGGACAATTTATATTTACATTCACATTGGAAAAAGGGAATATTAGTGAGAATGGAGATACAGACTACAAGATTATATGGATTGCGATCAACAAAGAGGAGGTTTTGGAAGACCTGAAAATAGATATTACCCCTGGGCTGGATGGGATTTATCCTCAGATTCTCTGGGAAGCCAGGGAAGAAATTGCAGAGCCTTTGGTTTTGAGCGACATGTCATCATTGTTGACAGGTGTAGTGCCAGAAGACTGGAGGATAGCAAATGTTGTTTCCTTGTTTAAGAAGGTGATTCCGGATAGCCCGGTGAGCCTTACTTCAGTTGTGGGTAAGGTGTTGGAAAAGGTTATAAGAGGTAGGATTTATAATAATCTGGAAAGGAATAATTTAATTAGGGATAGTCAACACGGTTTTGTGAAGGGTAGGTCGTGCCTCACTAACCTTATTGAGATCTTTGAGAAGGTGACAATACATGTGGATGATGGTAAAGCGGTTGATGTGGTGTATATGGACTTCAGTAAGGCATTTGATAAGGTTCCACATGGTAGGCTATTGCACAAAATACATATTTTCAGGATTGAAGGTGCTTTAGCGATTTGAATCAGAAATTGACTAGCTGAAAGAAGACAGAGGGTGGTGGTTGATGGGAAATGTTCATCCTGGTGTTCAGTTACCAATGGTGTGCTGCTAGGATCTGTTTTGGAGCCACTGCTGTTTGTCAGTTTCATAAATGATCTGGATGTCGGCGTAGAAGGATGGGTTAGTAAATTCGCAGATAACACGAAGGTCGGCAGAGTTGTGAATAGTGCGGAAGGATGTTGTAGGTTACAGAGGGACATAGGTAAGATGCAGAACTGCACTGAGAAGTGGCAAATGGAGTTTCTTGCAGAAAAGTGTGAGGCAGTTCACTTTGGAAGAAATAACAGGAATGCAGAGTACTGGGCTAATTGTAAAATTCTTGGCAGTGTCGATGAACAGAGAGATCTCAGTGTCCTGGTGCACAGACTCCTGAAAGCTGCTACACAGTTTGATAGGGTTGTTAAGAGGCATATGGTGTATTTATGTTCATTGTTAGGGAGATTGAATTTAGGAGCCACAAGGCCATGCTTCAGCTATACAAGACACGGGTAAAGCCGTGCCTGGAGTATTGCTGCAGTTCTGGTCACTGCATTATAGGAAGGATGTGGAAGCTTTGGAAAGGGTTCAGAGGAGATTTACTAGGATGTTGCCTGCTATAGAAGGAAGGTCTAATGAGGAAAGGCTAAGGGAACCGAGGTGTTTTCATTGGAGCAGGAAGGTTTAGAGGTGACTTAATTGAGACATTTAAATAGTCAGAGGGTTAGATAGGTGGACAGTGAGAGCCTTTTTCCTCGGATGGTGAAGGCTAACACAAGGGGACATAGCTTTAAATTGAGGGGTGATAGGCTTAGGACATATATTAGGGGTAGTTTTTTCACTCAGAGAGTGGGAGAGGTGTGGAACAGCCTGACTGCAACAGTAGCAGACTTGCCCACGTTAAGGGCATTTAAATGGGCATTGGACATACATATAGATAATAATGGAAAGGTGTAAGTTAGATGGGCATTAGATTATTTTCACAGGTCGGCGCAACATCGAGGGCTGAAGGGCCTGTACTGCGCTGTAACATTCTATGTAATTTACCATGGCAATTTACAATTTACCACTTTACAGCAGTCAATCCACTTAAACTGAACATTTTGGACTCTGGGAGGAAACTGGAGCACCCGAAGGGAATCCAGGTTAATGTGAAAACTCCACACAGTCAGTAGGTCAAAGCTAGAATCGAGCCAAGTCCCTGGCACTGTGAGGCAGGGTGCTGCCCCTGTAGCGGTGAATTGGGATAGCCAACTTGAGAAGTGGAGAGGAGAGGAGGAGAGAGAGACAGACAGACAGACAGACACAGTGAGAGAGAGAAAACTCCAGAGTTACAGAATATTCAAAACCAGGAGAGTTTTGACTCAAGGTCTCTACAATTAAGACAGTTGCTGTGCTTGGTGTGATTTGGGAGTCTACAATCATTGGACTGTTGGAAGACCTTTAAAATGACAACTTTGCCAGAAGTAAGCAGAAAATCCAAGAAAGTAAAGCCCTTATACAGATATTTAAAAGAGTACTCAGGCCAAATGCTCAATCTTCCAATTTCTAACAAATATCTTGGGGCGTATATTGGGAGTGCACGCCGAATGAGTGGAGAAGGAACGTTGAGTTAAGAAATTTGTTTTACAGTAAAAGCATTTGTTATCATTGTACTTGTAATATCTTTAATGTACTGACTATTTATAATGGAGTGCAATTACTAATTTTCTTATTGTGTGACTTTTATGAAATAAAATACATTGGATTTTAACTATCTACCTTGTGGCTTCATTCTTGCAGTAAACTTCTGGATTTTTAAGATTTAAAATAAAAGTTAACACTTTACTGGTCTCTATCAAGTTGATGACATCTGAATGATAAAGATTGCTGGTACTGAGTGATGGAGGTTTCGTGACTTCAGCAGTAGTTAATGCTGATTGTGTAGCTGGTTGAATGTAGTATTTTATAGAATCATAGAATCCCTACAGTATGAAAGCAGGCCACTTGGCTCATCAAATCCACACCGACCCTCTGAATAGCATCCCTCCCAAAACCCACCCCTAACCCTATCCCTGTAACTCTGCACTTTCCATGGTTAATCCTCCTATCCTACACAACCCTGAACACTACGGGCAATCTAGCATGGCCAATCCATGTAATCTGTTTGTCTTTGTGGGAGGAAAACTGTGGGAGGAAAACGGAGCACCCGAAGAAAACCCATGCAAACACAGGAAGAATGTGTGGAGTTTGCACAGATAGTTGTCCAAGGCTGGAATCAAAACTAGGTCCCTGTTGCTGTGAGGAGCAGTGCTAACCACTGAACCACCATGCCATACTGAAGATGCATTTACTTACCTTTACCATTCACACAATGTCATTGAAATTCTTATGCATCCAGATCCTGGAGGCTTGATTCCTAGCATTGACTGTAAGGGTTATCTGTTTCCACAACCTTTTGAATGGGTATAAAGGGTATGCTTTGCCTTTGTGAATACACATGACACATCTCCTTCATTTCACCTGTCCACTCAGACTTTCAAAACAGTATCCAAATACATTGGAACTTGATACTCTGCCATTCCCATTCTTTCCTGTGCAACCATGATTTCTAATTATCCAGTGAACCTCCTTTTTTAAGGCATTTCTCTTAGCTTGGTGCAGTGCAGGTTAGTCTTAAGCGGTGTTAGCAACTCAGAATATTAGCTCCCTTCATGACACACCCAATTATTAAACAGTGTGGTTAATGCTGGCTGGAAAGTTGGCCAGCCGTATGCATTTCAATGAGGTGGAGTGGATCCCTGCACCTATCTTTGGGAGTTTTGAATTTTGTCCCAATACAGCTTAACCAAGAAATGTTGGTTAGGAAAGGAAACTGAATGTGTGGGGTAGACAAAATAAAAATGGCATGTCATACTTAAGAGAGAAATGAAAGAAGAAGAAAAGGTGTAAAATAAAAATTAGCTTTTTTTCCCAATGACTAAAATTTGAAGGATTTGCACAAGTTATCTTTCAATGCTCAAGAGATTGTTGTCAGGAATTAAGAACTGTGTCATGCTGTTATTAGTTTACTTACACTAACACAGACAAACCTTAACATTTTCTGGCCTGTTTATTGGATATCTACTCTTGAAGTACAGCAAACTATTGGTTTTCCATTCGTTTCAATCTAGTCTCTTGGAAAGGTAATGACTTAATGAAGGCTGTGGAGTGCAGGACCATTGCTTCTCTTAATTTACTAACATGCAGTCACTTGATAGCTGTTGTCCAATTGAATCGTTAATGGTGAGAATTGATAAACTCGTTGCTATTTTTATCACAAAGTCTGGACTGCTGTTTCCTCTTCAATACCAGAGGCTTTATTCCCCTTCTTAGTCAATAGTCCCTAATATTGCTGCTTTCCTGATAGTTGTAAATCACATTGGAAAGAAATTGTGCAGCTGTGAATAAATGTCTGATTCTTAGCTGTGACACCATCCCCATTATATCCATGAATATGTTTTTAAATGGCAACATAACATGCAGTGCAGTGCAGGAGCTATGGGTCATGAGAATGTAAGAAATAGGAACAGAACCAGACCTCATTATCCAGCAAATCTTTTCTGCAGTCCAAAAGAGATGACACTGAACTTTTAAATCAAATCCACTCTGCTACCCTGTTCCCATTTGCTTCAATTTCTTTTGGATCCAAAACAATATTGACTTTGGTTTTGTAGACACTCAATCAACTCAATACTCAAGTGCACCAAAGAATCATCTTGCTCTGAGTGAAGAGGTTTCTTGTCACCTCAGTGCTAAATGACCAACTCCTTATTCTGAAACTGCATAAAGAGTGGGCCACCCTCCTGCACATATAGAAAATACAACGTGATAACATTGGGTGACAATGCAATGTCATTATGCTAGTCTCAGAAATAATGGAAGGTGAACGGATGCCAAAATCAGAAGCCTGTCTGCCATTTTGAAATGGCCAATTAACAAGTTATTAAGCTTGTTAAAGAGCTACTTGTGCACAATCTTTTGTGGCATTTCTCATCCATCAGATGGGAAAATATTAAGAAGTGCTTTATGGTAGCTTGTAGAGGAATGCCAAGAGGGCAGAAGTAAAGACCTGTCACTGAAATCATGCATAAAGGAGCAGATTCTGTTTGTGAACATGACAACAATGTCTTTGTGATTTTTGAAAACATTTATTGCAGTTTTTGAGTTGGCCAAAATAGAGACATTCAGAGATACTAGGGGGTCTTTAAACTTGTAGCTGTTACTGAATTCTGTTCACCATACTGCAGATAATAACCTTTGCTAAACTCCAGATCAGGGGTGAGACCACTGTCACACTAATAACTGCCTTTCCACTAGCCACTGTCGCGTTGATAAGTGCCTTCCCACTAGCCACTGATAGAATGTCCAGCATTTGATTAATTCAGATGAGATAGCTCACTCATTCTCCATTCTGCCTCCTTCATCCTGCTGGAAAGTCCAGCCCTCAAACTTGCACAGGATGCTTCAGTCAGAGTTTATAGCCATTCAACAACCACCCTGTCAAGCTCTTTCAGAACCTTTTCTGTTTCAACGAGACCACTTCTCATTTTTGTTGTGGAGAATATAGGCCCATTCTAATTAATCTTTCATCTTAAAACAGCCTTCGCATCTAGTGAATTCTTTTTTGCACCTCTTCCTTAGATCAGAAGATCAAAGCTGCATAAATATTCTCAACGTTTTTTTACCAAATCAACGTAATTGAAAGACTACCTTAAATTTTGTATTCCCATCTTTTCCAATCAGGGTTTTGCCCTGCTAATCAGTTGTTCTACCTCTTTGCTAACTTTTTGTGATTGATGGCCTGCCATAACACCCAATTACCACTGAATACTAACACTTACTCACCTCACATCTTCTTAAATGTTCTGCTTTGCTATTTCCTGACCAAAGTAGATAATTTCATGCTATCTCACATTGCATCATATTGGCCACATTTTTATCTAAACAACATGAACTATCCATATTCTCTTTGCATCTTGCTTACAACTTACTTTCTCATTAGGACCCTTATAAATAGGCAGAGCTCCTGCTTTCATTTCTGACATGTCCCATTTTTGCTGAGGGGAAAAGGGACTTTGGTTGATTGATTTTAAAAATCTCAAACTCAGGACGGTTTTTAGAACTTGGCATTGAGTTTAAAAATACCCTTCTTGACTGTTGTATGGATTTAAACTGCAGAATGAAAGTTACAAATTGATGGAGTAGATGTAAATGCTCTTGAAAGTTGAATAAGGTCTGGTTAAGTATCATGATCTGAATTGTTAAAACTACCTTTTAAATATGACCAAACAGACAAATTTTCAATGAAAATTAAGAAAAACACTCTGCTGGTCTACTTCAATCTAAATGTCATTTAGTTCAGATTAGAAAATAAATTATCATTTGGATCTACAGTTTTAATTTCTTTTTAGACATTTCCACAAAGGCTATTATATCATTATGAATGCTTGGCTGAATTTCAGAAGGTATATTTATCTCATCTGAAATTTTGCTTTCACAGTTTGACAGGCAGTTTAAAGAGATGGAGGGTCATTAGACTGTGGGATTCTCTTCCCCAGTGAGCAACAGGTGCTGGATCATTGAATAAATTCAAAGATGAGTTAGACGTATTTTTAATGAACTAGTGAGTAAAGATTATGGCGTCAGGGAAGAAAGTGGAGTTGATGCCATCAGCCATGTTCCGATGAAATGGCTTGGCTCAAAGGGCAGATTGGTTTCATCCTGAAACTAATTCTTGTGTTTATGTGTGCTTTCATGTAAAATACATTCCAACATAATTTTACTGAGTTATTATTATTCAATTTTCTTAGTCTATAAACATATCTATCCCACTATCAATGAATTTGATTATGCTTTAAATGGGAATAAAATGGCTATGTTGCATGAAATTGTTTCGAAGTCCCATTTAAAACATTGGAACAATACCAACTGTCTATGCCATCAAGATAGGCTCATTTTTTTTGGATTTCTTTTTGTTTAGCATTTTAATTTGACAATTTTTAAGGCAATTAAATCAAAGTCTACAGTAATACCTCTAGTGAAGGTTCAGCTCTTTGATCCTTTGACCAACGTTTAACCCCTTTATTCACTTTGTTGAAGTAATGTTGACATCATGCTGTTGGAAAAACAAAACACTACAATTCCTCTCTGGCTTTGGGGGAGGTGCCAGCGGACTGAAGGAAGTTATTTAAGAAGAGAGCAAAGGATGAACCAGAAAACTACAGGCTGGTAAGTCTAACCTCAGTGGTGATGAAACTATTGGAAGTAATTCTTAGGGACACAATTAATCTGCATCTGGAGAGTTGGGGATTAATCAAAAACAGTCAGCATTGTTTTGATAAAGGAGACATCATTTCTGACCAACTTGATTAACCAGGTATGTAGTTGAGGACACTGCATTTGATGAGTCTAATAGTTCAATAAGGTCCAACATGGGAGACTGATAGCAAAGGTAAGAGTCTATGGGATGCAAGGAATGTTTTCTAATTGGATACAGAATTGGCGGGAAGGAGAGAATGATGGTCAAGGGATGTTTTTGTAACTGGAAGCCTGTGTCCAGTGGGATTCTGCAGGGATCAGCATTTGGCCTTTTGCTGTTTGTGCTATACATAAATGATTTACACTTGAATATCGGAGTGTTGGTCAGTAAGTTTGCGGATGACATTAGAATTGGTGGGTTGCTAAACAGTGAGGAGGATAACATTAGTTTTACAGAAGGGTACAGACTGGCTGGTCAGATGGGCAGATAAGCAACAAATGGAGGTTAATCTGGATAAGTGTGTGGTGGTGGACTTGAGCAGGACAAATAAGGTAGGAGGGTAAGTGAGTATATGGTGAACACCAAGGATGAGAGTGACCTTGCTGTTCATGTTCACCCTTCTGTTAATGTAACAGGATAGGTAGATAAAGTGGTTAGGAACTCATATGGGATTCACGCCTACATTGTCCAAGACATTGAATTTAACAGCTAGAAGGTTATACTGAAACTGTATAAAACATTGGTCCACCACAATTAGAGTATTGTGTGGAAGTTCTGGAATCTACATTATAGGAAGGTTGTGATGGTACTGGAGAGCGTGCAGAGCTTCTTTAGCAGGATGTTGCCCGGATTGGAGAGTTTTAGTAATAGAAAGATTGGATAGACTGGGGCGATTTTCCTTGGAGTAGAGAGGACTGAGTGATGACATGACTGAGATGTATAAAATTATGAGAGACATAGATAAGGCAGACAGGAATGTACTTTTCCCCTTGGTGGAGGGATCAATGATCAGGGGCATAGATTTAAGGTAAAGGGCAGGACGTTTAGAGGGGATGTGAGGAATATGTTTTCACCCAGAGGGTGGTGAGAATTTGGAACTCGGTGCCTTTAAGGGTGTTAGAGGCAAAACTGTTACAACATTTAAGGGGGCAAGGTGGAGTTTCTGGGGAGGGTGCAAGGTAGAGATTCGGGGGAAGGAGCAGGATGGAGCGTCTTGGGAGGTGTGACGGTAGGGTGGGGTTTCTGGGAGAGGAGAGAGCAGGGTGGGGTTTCTGGGAGAGGAGAGAGCAGGGTGAAACTTCTAGGGAATGGAAGGGGACAGGGTGGAGTTTCTGGGGAGGGGGATGAGGAGAGAGCAGGGTGGAGGTTCTGGGAGGGGGATGGGAAGAGGGTAGGGTGGAGTTTCTGGGGAGGGGGATGGGGAGCGGGCAGGGTGGAGTTTCTAGGGAGGGGGATGGGGAGAGGGCAGGGTGGAGGTTCTAGGGAAGGGCAAAAGCAAGGTGGAGATTCTGGAGAGGATTAGAGATTCTGGGGAGGGGTATGTTAGAGTTGCTGGGGTGGGGGAAGGGAAACGATGGAGTGTTCTTTGAGGGGAAGCAGGCAAGGTGAGGATCTGCTACAGAGTTCTTGGAAAGAACTGGAATAAAAAAAAACTCACGTTTTGACTTTGATTGAGAACCAGAGAATGCATCAGTCATGTAAACATCTACAAGATCGATTTAATGCACTAACTTGATAACCTGGATGATTAATTAATGAATCACACAGTAAAGTATGGGAGCGTTGAGCTAATATAATAATTCTACAGATGATTCATTCTGCACCAGTGAAATATGAAATATTTTTAAATTACTGCAGTGGGACAATAAGCTAATAAGATGAAGAACAAAATGTGTTCTGTCTGATTCTCAATTGTTAAATTCGTATTTTGAGTTCTAAAAAGGCTTCCAATTTCTCTTTGATTTTACTTGCTTTTTTAGTGTTCAGTTCATGCTTACATTGGATTTTTATCTTTCAGCAAAAAAAAGGATAAGTCGGAGGAAGCTAAAAGCAGCAATGTAGTCATGAGGTTTGGATTACCTCAAAGCATAGGAACAAATCTGGAGCAGTACACACACACATCATCTGACCTCTGAATCCATTACTTCCTTTAACTCCTTCAATTGACTTGAGTTGCACTGCAGACAGAAATCCCATTGTACATTCAAATACCAGGCTTTTGTTAGCTATTCCTCAATTGGAGTCAGGAAACACTATGCTTTGGAATCTTGTTGAAGTGTCAGGGGTCTAGTCTGTGGGAGAGCTGGTGAGAGACCTGTGTTGCCTCTTTTCCAGAAAGCGAATCAAACCATAACCTAATATGGCAATGGTGAGGCCACCATTGGGTCTTTCCCTTGAATCAGGACACTTGGGAGGGGGGTAGGGAAGGATGGGAGTGTGTGGAAGTCTCACCCACTGAGAGCTGCTGGCCAAATGGAAGGTCAGCAGCTCATTATCAGTGGTACTACGGAGAGATCATGGCTCCCGCAGGAAGTTTACACACCAGCGTGCCAGGATCATGGAACAAAACAATACATAGTTCAGGATGAGGCCCTTAATGATCATTAATGAACCATGTAATTGCTGATGAGGTTGAATGTGGGCCTTCCCACTCTAAACATACTTATGGTGGCTGTGGGAAAGCAATGGGTTCAAGTACATCACAATTCCACTCAGAGTCATAGAATCCTACAGCACAGAGACAGGCCCTTTGGCTCAAACTGATCCATGCCAACCAAAATGTCCCTCCACAATAATTCCATTTCCCTGCACTTGGCCTTATCCTTCAAAACCTTTCCTACCCATGTCCAAATGCCTTTCAAATGTTGTTAATGTACCCGCCTCAACTCAATGAAATTTCTTTACTGCCTCCAAGCTCACCATCAATAAAAGCAGAAGATTTCATCCAATATTTCTGTCTTTTCAGTATAAAGCAGGAGGCAAACAAAAACTTTGGGCTAGCGAAAGTAAACAAGGAAAATTAAGCTGCATATCTTTCTGTACCAGCCAGCATCACAGGGAGCCTTGGGAATATCTGTTATCTTGTGACCATGACTGCTAACAGCATTGTGAGGAAATCTCTACTAAACAGTGATTCAGGGAGGCAGCTCAGTGACTCTTCTTAAGGGCAACTAGGGATGGGTAATAAATACTAGCACAGCCAGTGACACCCATATTCTATGAGTGAATAAAAAAAATCAGAAAATACTCTAAGACTCACTTGTCTCTACCAGTGCCTTGAAAACCATTTGAAAATTTATCTAAATTGGCTGAATGAATACATGACAGAAGTAATTGTGAATGGAACAACTGCAAGTCTCATGCCCCAACTAGAAGAATACTTATTTTATTCAGGAGTAAATGTTAAGTCCCATTTGGCTGACGATTTGGCTCCTTGTGTCTGTGCTAGCTCATCGAAAGAGTTGTCCAATTCATCCTTTCACTTCTCTTTTCCCGCTGCACATTTTTCCTTTTTAGATTTATTCAACATAAGATAAACATCCTGAAGGATAATTAATTGCATTATTTTGGGCTAGTTCACAAAATGTCAAAATTATGCTCCCTAATTTGGGGCATCTGATGCCCACCTGATTTGGGGGCAGCATGGTGGCTCAGTGGTTAGCACTGCTGCCTCACTGCTGCCCCTAGTATTAAGTGTATTAGTCAGGGGGAAATATAGGGAAATGAGTCTGGGTGGGTTACTCTTCGGAGGGTCGGTGTGGACTTGTTGGGCTGAAGGGCCTGTTTCCACACAGTAGGAAATCTGATCTAATCTAACTGGAGGTGAAGAGCAAGTGTGGATCCAGTAAATGAGGATCAATCTCACCCCAAGCTTGCCAAGGTAACTCCTGGGTCTCACTTAATGCCTGGTTTGCATTTAGATCCATCATCCGTGATGGGGCAACAGTGAACCAGAACTGACAAGTCTTGGCCAAGGGCTTACATGAGTAATTCCCAGCAAAGATATGTTTGGGGAGCGATCTTCTGGATTGGCATCAGGCACTGAACAAGCAATGGCCAGCATCCTCCCAAAACAGTTAAAATACCATTGGAGTGAATGCATCATTCAGCAGTAGAGCAGGACAGTGACTCAATTCTTAACATCCTTCGTGGGCATGGTGTTGGTGGTGGTGGGAGGGGTTTAAATCACCTCTTAGATTTATTTTGCTAAATGGATTAGGCCTAAGTGCAAATAACTTTTAGAATTGAGAGCACCTGTAATATCTTTAAAAATTGACAGCCAAACAAGAGAAAGAGCCTTCATTTTGAATGAGAGGGGAGCTCAGCCCATCAGTATAAAAGAAAAAACTGAAGAAATTGTATCCACCTTCAGTCAGACAAGCTGAGTGGATGATCTATTGCAGCATCTGCCTGAGGTCCTCAGGATCACAGATGTTAGTCTTTAACTAATTCAAATCACTCCACACGATATCAAGAAACTGCAAAAGCTATGAGTCATAACATTCCAGTAATAATATTGAAGACCCATGCTCCAGAACTAACTGTGCCCCTAGCCAAGTTGTTCCAGTACAGCCAAAACATCTGGATTCTACCCGACAAAGTGGAAAATGGTCCAGGTATGTCCAATAGAGAGAAAGTCGAGAAATCCAACCCAGCCACTCACCACCTTATCAGTCCAGTCTCACTCATCAGGAAACTAATGGAAGGAGATGTTGACATGTTATTTAATGGCATCCGCAAAGTAATAACCTGCTCACAAACACTAGGTTTGAGTTCCATCAGAGCCAGTCACCTCCTGATCTCATTATAGCCTTCAAAAACAAAAACAGAAACTGCTGGAAAAGCTCAGCAGGTCTGGCAGCATCTGTCAAGAACTGAGAACGGAGACCTCCGAACTGAGGAAGGGTTACCAGCCCCAAAACATTAACTCTGATTTTTTTTTCATAGATGCTGTCAGATTTGCTAAGCTTTTCCAACAATTTCTGTTTTTGTTTCTGATTTATAGCAGTCACAGTTCTTTCGGTTCTTATTTCAGCTTTGGGTTCAGACAAAGAGCTGAGTTCTAGAGGTGAGGTGAGAGGGACTTAACATCAAGAAAGCAAATGACTGAATACAAAATCAATGAGCCCTTGCAAAACTGGGGTCAATGGGTATGAGGGGGAAAACTCTCCATACACCTGACATAGAGGAAGATGGTTGTGGTTTGCTGAAGTTCAATCATCTCAGCCCCAATACATCTCTGCAGGAGTTCCTCAGGGTAGTGTTCTAGGCCTAACCATCTTCAGCCCATCATCGACAAGCTTCCCTCCATCATAAGGTTAGAATTGGGAACATTTACTAGTCAGAAGTGGGAATGTTCACTGATAATTGCACAATGTTCAGTATCATTCCCGACACAGATTCTTAAACAGTCCTTGTGCATATGAGCTAGTACTGGACAACGTCAGAATGGGCTGATAAGTGTAGCAAGTAATATTCACACCACACAAGTGCCAAGTAACAGCCATTTCCATCAAGAGAGAATCTGGCGACTCTGATTATCAACACCCTGCTAGTAACCATTGACCAGATGTTGAACTGGACCAGCTATATAAGTGGTTACAAGAGCAGGTCAAAGGTCAGGTATTTTGAGGTGATTAACTCACTTACTTCTCACAAACTCTGTCCAAGGTAGAAGTCAGGAGTAGGATGAAATAGTCTCCACTTTCGTGGATGAGTGCAGCTCCAATGACTTCACATCTACAAGATACACAGCAGTAACTCACCAAGGCCCTTCCACTCGCACCTTCAAAACCAATGGTCTCCACCAAGGGCAGCCGGTATGTGGAAACACAGCCATATGCAAGTCCTCACTGAAGCCGCACATCATCGTGACTTGAAACTATATTGCCTTTCCTTCACTGTCACTAACTCCCTTCCTAACAGTATTGTAGGTGTCCCTGCATGCCATGGACCACAGAAATTCAGGCTGATAGCTCACCATCATCTTCTCCAAAAAAAAGTGAACTCCCATGAGTTCAATAATAAGTATCTAAAGGAAAAGGCACATTTGTATAGCATCTTTAATACAGAGAAATATCTAAAAATATGGAAATACAATTAGGAAGAGGATGAAAAGTATCTACTAGGACAGTATGATTATGAGCATTTCTAGAAGCAGCACTGATATATGTGAGGAATTTTAGTTTATAATAAAAACAGGGAACCATTTTGATAAATACTTGTGATCATAAAAATTAGCACTATCAATCTTGCAAAATAAAACACCAATTTCTCTATTGGCCCCAAGTGTCAGTATCAGATCAAACATTCACAAGTCAGGTGTAGATGGCATAGATGCAAAGTGAAGCTTCTTTTGCGAGCCAGAACAAGTTCTGTAATCCTAGACTCTGACTGCAATGCTAACTTAGCTGGAGGGTTGGCTTGTGATGCAGAATAACGCCAACAGCGTGGATTCCATTCCTCTACCATCTGACATTATCGTGAAGGACTCTCCTTCTTAACCTCTCTCCTCAGGTGATCCTCAGGGTAAACTGCCACCAGTTGTCTCTCTTTAATGAGAGAACAGCCCTATGGTCTGGTAGCACACCAGTGACTTTACCTTTACATGTGATGCCTTAGTTATTCATAACTTTGACTGGAATCTCCCTGAATTAGGACACCCATTTGGCAAGTTAAGTTGTTTTCACACGGTTGAGCTATATCCAATAGAAACTGGAACGAAGCTCTCTAAATTAATTTCAGTTAGAACACTTTGCAGCTGGTTGAGAAAGGAAACTTTTACATTATTTGGAGCTTGATCTAAACCAAAATATCAGAGGTAAAAAGACAGTATGCTAACCCAATGACTCAGCAATGAATCTACAGTGCTTGGTCTTTTAAATATCATGCTTGATGGTCTTAAAAAACCTATACAGATACTAACAAATTAACAATGTCGTCTTTTTAACAAAATGACTTGCCATCCAATTGTCCATGATGAGTCTGGAGATATACTGAGTTCATAACCATAAAAATGAAAATGCAATATACAATAATTTCTTCTTGTGATACAGGACTCTGTCTTTTAACTGTAAGTTTCCCCTGAATTCCTAAGAGATTTATTTATGACTGTTTTAAATTTATGGTATTTAGTTTAATTCGTCCCATCAAATGTAGCCATTATCTCTGTATCCACCCTTTGATATCCTTTCATAATTTTACAGGCTTCCGTTAGGTCACCCCTCAGTTTTGTTCTCTAGAGAACTCTGCCTCTTCAATCTTTCCTGATTGACCATGACTATCAGTCTGAGATATTTTCTAACCAACCTGTTCAGAGATATTATGTCACACCTCTGAAGCAGGTGGGATTTGAATCTAGGCCTCTTGGTTCAGAGGTAGGGATACTACCACTGCACCACAAGACCCTTAACATTCAGTCAGAGGTGTGCTGAATTAATTGATCTCAGTTGGGATATGTCCGTTACAAGTGACTTTAGCACATGTAAATGGCAAAAGTTCTCACTCCCAATTATTACCTAAGAAACAATGCTACACTATGGTTCAATGGCCTTGCAAGATCCACCATTTACAATATATATTTTTAAACAATTCATTGAAAGGTTGTGGGTGTTGCTGGCTGTGTTGTTTATTGACCATTCCTAATTGTCATTGTGAAGCTGGTAAAGAGCTGCTTTCTTCAACTGCTGCAATCAATTTGTTGTAGGGACACCCATAATACAATTAGGGAAGGAGTTGCAGGATTTTGACTCAGATTTTGAACGACAGATTGAGATGACTAACCTCAAATAACCACATTATTTTCTTCTGTGCTAGTTATCTCTGGCTTCTCATGGACTTCCGTTTTATTAGGGCTCCTTAGTGCCACACTCAGTCAAATTTTCCCTTGATGTCAAGGGCAGTCATGTCTGGAGTTCAGCCTTTTTTCAACTAAGTTTGGATCAAGGTTATAATGAGTGGCCCTGATAGAACCTAAACTGAGTATCAGTGAGCAGGTTAATCTTTAGGAAGTGCCACTGTTAGCACTGTTGGGAGGATCCCTTTCATCACTTTGTCAACAGTTGAGAGTACATTAATAAGCAATTGCATTTGTCCTACTTTGTGTGTACAGGTCATACCTGGGCAATCTGCCACATTGCCAGATAGGTACCAGTGTTATAGTTCTGGTATAACACTGAAACTGCTTTGTTTAGCACGTTCTAGAGTACAAGATGGCAGTACTATTGCAGGGGCATTGTGAGGGCCCACAGCCTTTGCAGTCTTCTTCTGTTTCGTGATATCATTTGGAGTGAATTAAATTCATTGATGGCTGGTATCTGTGATGTTGGGGAGGTCAGGAAGAGGCCAAAATAGATTTGGCTGAAGATAAATACATAAACATAAACAACAGCCACTCAACTTTCAAATTACATTGAGCATGAGCCAAAGTAGATAGGAGAAATTCGTGCCTCAAGTTTTCTCTTTCGCTTCCCCTGAAGACATTACTTACTCGCAGGGTACAGTTTCACATGCATGAACCACTCTAGAATCTTGCCCAGCCATCTACTCTTTGACAGTGTATGTTCACGGATAAATGATCCTGTGGTCAGTCAACATCTGAACTCCAGAAATGGTCAATGGTCAATTTTGTTCAATCTGTGAGCAGCTATACCACCCTACCATTGGCCAAAGGGAAAGAACATAGAACGTAGGACATCGAAAAATACAACGCAGTACAGGCCCTTTGGCCCTCGATGTTGAGCCGATCCAAGCCCACCTAACCTACACTAGCCCACTATCCTCCATATGTCTATCCAATGCCCGTTTAAATGCCCATAAAGAGGGCGAGTCCACCACTGCTACTGGCAGGGCATTCCATGAACTCACGACTCGCTAAGTAAAGAATCTACCCCTAACATCTGTCCTATACCTACCACCCCTTAATTTAAAGCTATAAGCAGCCAACTCAACAGAATCGTCTTGCCCTTTTTGTCAAATACTCACTGTCTTACAATCACACTATTTTGGGAAGCTCTACTGTAGTAAGAACTATGCCAGTAAGATAAGAATTGCAAGTACAGATCCAATGTTAGATTATTAATATTCTAACTCCACGTTTTCAATACCCACAATCTTTCCTGTTTCCTATACCACACATTTAAATGTGCCCAATCTGTTACATTGGATAAAACCAGACAATAAGGCAAAGTATGAGAAAAAAATAGATCAGGGAAGAATCCATGTTTTTACTGATAAACATAAATAAAACCTGTACTTCATTTTTGTTAATCATTTAAACTGAACATGCTTAAAGCAATGCAATCCCACAACTTACTTCTCTATTTTCAGATAACAATCAGTTTATTTCAGTTCTTCTTGGCAGCTGGTACTTAACTTCAATATAGGCAATCATTCACAATCAGCACATAAGATATTAGTAGTGTAGTCCCATATTTTATGTGCTACTAAGAGTTCTGACCCCTCTTTCATTATGTAAAGTGATAAACCAAGATGAGGAACAAAGGACTCTACCTTTTTGCCATGAGCTGCTCCCATGTTGATGGTTTTGCTCACTCCTCTGTAGGTTCTGCTGCAGTTTCCCCTGAACAATATCCTTTTCTGTCTGGACTCCCCGTACTGTTCTCTTTCTGCAAGAGGAGCTGCTTGCACAATGTGCGAGGAGGCACAGACTGCAGCAGGCAGGCAGGAGATGTGAAAACACGCAGCTCTGGCACCTTGACAACTCTTCCACAGAACCAAGGCTTTACTAATTCAGCAGAATGGCAAAGACCTGGCATGGAGAAGCCAAAAAAAAAGTATTTAAGAGTCTAACCAATTTACAAAATAAATTAACAAAGCAAAACACTGCAATACAATACTGATTGACACAAGTATTTCTCTCTTCAGTCCACAGCAAGCTGTAGTGTGTGCCCTCTAAAGCTTTAGTACTGAATAAAGATTACATTAATTGCTCATGACACCATGTGATGATGCACAGAGCACATGGATGGCTTTACATTGAATGTGACAATCCTACAATGCCTCGTTATTACACAAAGAAGGTGCTACTGCTGGATCGGCCTGGGCTTCCTACATATACATTTGGAGCTCTTCCAAACAGTAATGCCATCTATTTTAGTGTTTCACATAGATTCATGCACCCAAAAACTGTTGAACAACTACTGGTGCTATGTTACAGCTGAACAGTTTTTGAACTCTAGCTCAAAATCCTTTTAATCTCCAGTTGACCATCAGTTGAGTTACATGAATAGTCATATGAATGAATTGCAATATTGCCATTTCATTGCTTAAACCAGGGTTTTTGTTAAATGGGTTCGAGTTTCTGAATTGCAAAATCGAAGTTGTACTAATTGGATGGATGCAAGAATCACATAAACTAGACATATTTACACATCTTAACTATTGGTATAAAGATTCAAAAGAAGTTACAAGGAACATTAGTTTTTTTTCTCAAAACCAAGGCCTCCGATTTTACTTCAGACCATGCCAACCAGCACTTTATTTTTCTGTAATGTCCAATGGGATTAAGTCAACTCTCTTTTGCATTAATATTTATATCATTGCTTACTTTGGAAATAAACTGATCAAAACCAGCTACAATCAGAATTTCTTACCAGCAGCCTCTTTTATTAATTGGGCATCTTTTCAAGGGCAAAATAATTTAATCATTGGTGATTAGAAAAATTAGTTTTGCAAGAATGTAAAGTAGATGTGTGACTTACACTAAGCCTTACTCTCAATCTGAAATTCTGAACAAAGGCAAGAGAGGATTGATAAATGATGTAAGCTTTTCTCAAACATCATGCTCCCTCCCCCACCCCAAATATCCTCATCCGGATACTCATTATCAGCGGGATGGTCAACGTTTCATTTTATTTAGTTATTATGATCTGACAACTATTTGGATTTTGTATGAAAATTCAGCACTGATCTAGTTAGTGTATTATAATGTATGTGGTCTGTAAGTCAGTGTCATTTTCAACTCTTTTGTCCAAACATTGACCTGGAAAAGTGAATTGTCTGCCCATTGTACAACTCATCTATGGATATCAATGGGATGATATTCACACAGTTTCTACAATGGATGGGCAACTTTCTCCAAGTGGTAGAGATGAAATTTAACCTCGTTGAATTACAGGTGTTATAACTTGCATCACAAGGTGGTTAGTACTGTTGCCTCACAATGCCAGGGATCCAGGCTTGATTCCATCATTGGTGACTGTGTGGAATTAGCACATTCTCCCCATGTCCATGGGGTTTCCTCAGATTTCCTCACACTGTCAAAAGATTTGCAGTTTAAGTGGATCAGCCATGCTAAATTGCAAATGGTGTCCAGGGATATGCAGACTAGGTGAATTAGCCATGGGAAACATGGGGTTACAAGGATGGCTGGGTCTGGGTGGGATGTTCTTTGGTGGGTCAGTGTGGATTAAATGGGCCAAATAGCCTGCTTCGACACTGTAGGGATTCTATGATTCTAAGGGAATCCAAGTTGAGAGCCTTAGATAAACAAACTGAGGCAGGGCATTGGGATACTGTACCCTAGCTTCAATCTATGTTTACTCAAGCCTGGCCCTTATCAGGATCTTAGAATGACAGAAGTCTTTTGCCACTGAAGGAGGCCATTTGAGCCATCATGTCTGCACTGCTTCTTTAAAGGAGACCACTCCCACCTTGTTCAACCTATCCTCAAAACTGAAACGATTCTTCGAAATTACTGCTGCACAAACAGGACAGTGTAACTTGCCAAATGATCTTAAACAAATTGAAAACATTTTGGTATTACTCTTAAAGAAAAAAAAATTAACAATCTTGTCTGTGGAAATAGTTCAATATTCATGAGAATTTCTTTCCTGCACATTTTACACATGGAGACCCCAACCTGTAAACTGTAATGTTCCATTTGATTCAGTCAGACCACCAAAATATTCCCTTTGAGTATTAATGTCAGAGAATGAAAATTTAGCACCGATTCCTTCTATTTTGCCCATAGCTAATATTTTAGAACTCTATGAGCAAAAGTGGTAATAGAAAAGCCTTCGTGATGATTGACCAGAAACTCGTAGTGTATAACAAATGTAATTTCTAAACAAAGCCAATCATATAATCATCTGCCTGAGGGTCTTGTTGTGCAGTGGTATTGTCCCTATGTCTGGGCCAAAAGGCATATCGCACCATGACTCAGTAGTTTGATTTACATAACTATAATCAATTTCCTTTGGAAGACATAAAATAAAACAGCTAGTTTGAACTTTGTGTTATTAATTAGCAAAACCACAGGACAGGGAGAAACTTGGAGTAATAATAATCCCTCAAAATGTTTAGTTTGCTCTGGCATTGGCAAATCTCTGGTAGCAGGTCATCCATCCATTTGCATCTGTATTTAGGGCATTTTAGGGAAAGGCAGGAGACTGGTTTCAAGTTAAAACGTTCAGAGCCAACGTAGACACAATAGGCTAAAAAGCCTCCCTCTGTACTGGAATAATTCTGTGATTTTGTGATAATGAGTGGAAGGAGGGGGTAGACCACTTCCCAGATTGAAAACAGCTCAAACTATTTTTCTACAAGCTATTCACAGCTGTTATTACACACCTCTGGCCAATTGAAACCAGTAAGTGGATAATTCATGTTCACTTAGGGGCCTCATCAGCCAGTGTTAGGACAAACCTAGGCTGGAGGTAAGCTTGCTGCTAAGCAATGTGCATGACAGCTAAAACTGTGTGGCTGGCTTGTCAGCCAATGGGAGGAGGTCACTTGATCAATGGCGCTGAGGGCCTGACTGTAGGACTTGACAATGGGAAGTGGGGTCAATACAGAAAGCTACCCCGTGCCTTTTCAGCCAACTCCTCTACCCATGACCTCTGCTCTATGAACCTTCTCCTAATATTACTGATCTCTGGTCAAGGTTGCTTCATAATCCTGAGACTTGGTTGAAGGTTTGTCCTGAAACAGACACTGTCTTCCCTGCTGTGCTATCTGGGCACAGGAGTCATTAACTCTTGAGTGATTGGCATCTTGGTGGGTGAGATTTCTGCCCTGTGGTCCTGATTCTAGGTGAAGGCTTGCTGGTGACCTCACTACTGCCTGTTTATGGTTTGGTACAAGAGGTTTAATTGGAAGCACACCAGCTTTCAGAGTCTATCACCTGATGAAGGAGCATTGCTCCGAAAGCTGGTGCGCTTCCAATTAAACCTGTTGGACTATAACCTGGTGTTGTGTGATTTTTAACTTTGTACACCCCAGTCCAACACCGGCATTTCCATATCATGGTTTGGTAGGCCTCCCTGGAAAGGGACATTGTTGGCTTTCCAAATAATAGGCAAGATCTGGTTGATAGCAACCTTCAGGTAACCCCTGATGTAGGAACTAAAATGACATGTATTAAAGAATTTTTGTATAATGCAAGTGACCATATTAATGAATGGATTCCCTCTTCTCTTTAGGACATCTGCACATTAATTTGCATATTCATGGTTTCCAGATAAAAATGGCTAAAACAAAACCGAAGTCCTCTTTAATTTGCTTCCTTTAAACAAAAAACTGGTTTAACATTATCAGTCTCATCAAAACACAGCACTCCTGTTCTTTAAACTGCAGAGGAGGTTTCCACTTTCTTATGGTGTAGCTCTTGATAACGAAAGTGTGGGAGTTAAGATTCTGGTGATTCATTTCTGATGTAACCAAATGAAAGTAACTCTATAGCATGTTTATTGATAAAATATTGTAATATACTACACAAGGACAAATACAAAACTGGTGAAGGCAAAGTCAAAAAGTAAGCGTTCATAGACAGGCAACTGCAAAACATATTCCTAATTTCCATTTTAAAAGACAGTGATTCCAAAATTATTGACATTGGTGAGTTGGGATTCAACTTTGTTTGAATATGTTGTTTTTGGTTTTAGACAAACAGCTGGAGGGATCTTTTATCAATCTTGTTCTTCTCCTGTCTGGGGACAGCTATCACCCCTGAGCATCTTTGTATTGCTCCTGTTACTATGATATGAGCAAGGTTTAGCATCTGGATGTAGGTTGGCTCGCTGAGTTGGAAGGTTCATTTTCAGACATTCTGTCACCATACAAATAAATAGGGGCTCCCAAACATATAAATAGAAAGTAAGAACTACCAGCAGTCCTTCGTCCAGAGCCTCATCGAAGATGTTACTTAGTATGGTGATGAAACGTCTGAAAATGAACCTTCCAGCTCAGTGAGCAAACCTACATCCAGAACCTCACCCTGAGCTACAAATCTTCTCAAAGCTTGTTCAGGGTTTAGCATTTTTTTTAACCATCATAGAATCCCTACATTGTGGAAATGGGCCATTTGGCCCAACAAGTCCACACCGAACCTCCGAAGACCATCACACCCAGATCCATTCCCCAATATTTCCCATGACTCATGCACCCAATCTACACATCCCTGAACACTATAGGCAATTTAGCATGGCCAATTCACCTAACCTGCACATCTGTGTACTGTGGGAGGAAACCAGAGCATCCGGAGATAACCTATCCAGACACAGGGAGGATGTGCAAACTCCACACAGACAATCGCCTAAGGCTGAAATCGAACCTGGATCCCTGGCGCTGTGAGGCAGCAATGCTAACCACTGAGCTAACCACTGAGCCACCGTGCTACCCCAGAGTATTGTCATGCTTCTTCTTCAAGATTTTAAATAGCTTTGGAAATTCTTGTTGAAATTCTCTTCCTTCTCCATTCTAAAATAAACATTCGCTGTCACTGAGACTTAGGTGAGTCCATTCCGTTTTGCTTAAAAATTAGATTTCTTAATATATATAATGCTTCACTGGCATTTTGCTAGCTGTGGCTAAATGTCTTGGTAATTTGGCCCCCGTAATTTCTGCACCTTGGACCTATATGTTTATTGATCGGACTCTCACAGACTTCAACCACAGGCAGCTGATTGTCAGTGTTGCAACGTTTGCTTCATGTTGGGTTTAAATTCTGTTTCAAAGCATTGTACTTTTACACTGATGGTCCAGAATCTGTTTTATTCTCTCTGATTGTCCGTAGAACCGTTGTCTTCACTTTTTGTTCTGGGAGCTTTAACTTCAGGAACATTTTTCCCTGTTGCGTGATTTCCACTTCTCTGGAAATTCCCCATTTTGCAGGACATTTCTTTGTTTTTGAGGGACTGAAGGTGCTGCCAATACTTTCTGAAGAGTCCAATTGGCCACACTTATCAGAGTTCTCATTTCTCGCTGTTACACATTCATTGTGTTGTGGTTCTGTTTTGAACTACAACCTAATATAGGTGATGATTTTGATTCCAAATCTTCCGGAATTTTCCAAGGTTTTTGGAAGGTGACAATGGCATCTTGGGATCTGCCCATTTGACCATGTCAAAAGAAATTCCCCTCCATCATGAAGTCAGAATGAAATGAAAGTCAATTTGTTACAGCATTTCAACAGTAGATCTGGATGTGGTACAAAGTATTAAATTTTGAAGATAGTTCATGTTATTGTGATATCGAACTCCATCCCTTTTGTGACTGTCACACACAATTTGGTGTGTGAGGCAGTAAGTGGTACACTAGCCTATGGCATAGCTCCCAAAAATCTTAGTAATTATACCTGACGTGTAATGTCATTGTACTCTTGCAATAAACAATCTTGTTAGCTAAGGACCATGCCAGTTTTGTAAATACTCAATGGTTGTATATCCTTTTCCACTAACCATTAGACTGGTTCTGGACAAAGTATAGACTGAAAAAAGGATTTGTGACAGCAAACTACCTCAGCCAATCCTTACTTTGAATCTTATTCTGACAGAGGTGACAGATGCCATGAGGTGCTGATAATGTCAATTAATGTAATACCACAGCTATTTCAATTATGGCACTTTCTATCCCTTGTTTACATTAATTTATCACAATTTATACTAAAAAGGGTGTCATTTTCTTGTCAGGCCAGGTATATTACAAATTCAATGACGGGAAATCATTTCTAATTGATCATTTCAACTATTCATTTTGAAATCATTACACTTAACTGGCCAGTGAGTTCCAAGAAGGTTCACAGAAGATTTACAAATGATCACAGCTTAAAGGCCACAAATTTAAAACTCTATGCTATTCCCAAAGACAAGTCAACATTTTTTGTTGACAGTGTAAATTTACTGCAAAACTTTGCCAGCTAGTTTCAATAGTATTGAGGTGGGAATGAAGAGCTTAATATTTCTACGATTAACATTAAAGTACACCATATGTCTTGAAATTAGTGATGTGACTATGCTTGTTTTTTTTCCCCATGTTGTAACATTCGGAGGCTGTGTAAGCATTTCATTCATTGCTACAAAGAACAAAGAGATAAAGAACAGATACGACATTTGAATTACTAAGGAAGCTAGCAGACCCAAGGCTGAAAGTTGCGATAACAGTAGTCTGCATGAAGTTAAGAACTATAATTGTGTGCTGCAAACCAGTATTTTTGGTAGGTTCTTTGGGAAAGTTAAGAAGAGCTTATCCCTGGTTTATGCTCAAATAATATATCAGGGCCTTGTTTGAACCACACAGACTTGAGAGTGGTTAGTTTTCACAATGTTGTCACAATTCTGTCACAAAAGCCAGGTTGTTTAAAACTTGGAAAAAAAATCTCCAAATTTCTAATCTATGATATGTCAAAATGACATCAGTGCCTAGCACACAAGGAACTGGTTAACTTGTTCCAAGGAACAAATACAGTAGTTGCACCTTTATTAAGAGAGCATACATTTTAATTAGGCTTTATTCCTTTATAAATGGAAAGCAGCTACATCAGAACAATTTTTGCTAGTTTTAACATACAGGATAAATCACCATGACAATCATTTCACAATGTGCTGGATACTGACATCACCACAAACTAATCAGATAACTCCCCTGCAATAGAATAACAGATATCAGATTCTGTTTTGCAATGAGGTTACATACCTTTTCTTCTTTATTAACTGAACAGGCTCAGTTTTAAATTGAATCATCTGACATGAAATAATGAAATTGGTTGCCCAAGAACTTCAGTGATACAGCTGATGCCAGAGTTCTTATGGTGTAGTTGTAATGTCCGTACCTGTGAGCCAGAAGGTTCAGGTTCAAGTCCCAATTACTCCCGAGGTGGCATATTCCACATCACAAAAAAGCGGTCACTATTCCAATTCTGACAGTGTTGATGATTCGAAGCATCTGTTGTTTCAGGTGATTGGCTGATTTCACAAAAGCAAATCAGAGTCAGCACTCTGCAAATCCAGATGTAAAATGGTTTGAATGTTGCCTTGCTGCCACCTCAGGATGTACGCCAGTGAGTGGAACCTCCCTGATTAACATTTACCTTCCACTCATCAGGATATCCGAATCTGGTCAACCTGAGTCCCATCAAGTGCAGAGATCAAGCAAGATTCAAAACTGTCCTCACTGGATAAAGGTATAACTTAGGTAGGGAGAAACTATAAAGGTTTAAAGCTTCCCTTCCTGTCATGCTTTATGAGGTCAGCTGATCGCAGCTGGTGTTGGGCCAGGAATCTGATATTGAGCTCAACAGGGAGGGGCTAGGGAGGCAGAATAAAATCATCTGTGTTTACTAACTACTTGGTACACACACATATGATTGTTGGGTGAGAGAAGGTGCAGTTTCACAGTTTCACCTTTCACAACAGAATTTTGTTCTATTGTTCTGTACCTCCTTGGTGTGGCATATTTCTTTATCATTTCCAACTAGCTACATGACTAATCCTGATTCAAGAATGTAGAAAAAGATGCCAAAGAGTAGGATTAGATTTACCTAAAAACAGGATGTTAACCTGGTGACACTGCAAATAGGACTACGTGTATGCTAAACAGCAAAAGCAGCAGGTTCTAGATAGGGCTAAGCAATCCCTTAACCAATGGATCAGGTCAAAGCTCTACCAGCTGTGAATGGTGGTGAATTAAACAACTAACAGGAAAAGGAGATTCCCTAAACATTTTCAGCAATGATGGCAAACCCTATGTTGTGTAAGATAAGGGTGAAACAATTGGAACTATCTTCAGTCAGAAATGCTGAGTAGATGACCAACTTCTCCTCATCTTCCTCAGGTTTCCCCAATCACCAATGTAATCGGTCCATGCCATATGATAAAGCAATAGCTGAACACACTTGATAAAGGCTAAAGGTCCTGATGATGTCTTGGTGATGTTCTGAAGAATTGTGTTCCAAAAGTGTTTGTATTTCTAGCCGAACTTTTCAAGTACAGCTTTAATACTGCTAGTTTTCCTACAAAGTAAAAAAAGAATTGCTTGGATCTTTAAGCAAGCCAAATCCAATGCAGCAATTATGGTCCTGTCTAGCTACTCTCAATTATCAGCAAAGTGATCAAAGGTGTTATCAATGGCGCAACTGAGTGACATTTGCTCACTAATAACAAATTCACTGGCTCTCACATTGGAATCTGCCAGGAATACTTAGCTCCAGATCTCATTACAATCCTGGTTCATTGATGAACAAAAAGCCCAAACTATAGAGGCAGGGTAAAAGGAAACTTTCCTTGGCCTAAAGCACATTCGACCAAAAGGAGCCCTTTCACGTTTAAATTTGTCGGAAGTCAGGGGGAAATTCTCCACTGGCTCAAGTCTTACAAGATAGCTTTTAGTCATTTTAGTCTAATCATCTCAATCCGGGACATCGCTGCAGGAACTGTTTTGTCCCAGGCTCAACCATCTTCAGCTCTTGCACTGAAGAAATGAAGATGCTCACAATTCCTCAGCAGATGAATCAGTCTGTGCTAACATGCAGCAGCTTTAGGTAAAATCTAGGGTTGGGCTCATAACTGGGACTGTAACATTTACAGCTGACGAATGCTGGACAATGGGCTTCTTCAACAAGGGAGTGTAACCATCTCCCCTTAACATTGAATGCTGCATAATCATTACTGAAGTCCCCAATCAATACTCTAGACTTCACTCGTGAAAAGAAATGTAATTGGGTAAGGTGTGAATACTGTGTTTACAACTGCAGGTATTGGCTAGAAACTTTGTGGTGAGTAATTCACCAATTGACTCCTCAAAGCTTGCCCAAGGAACCATCTACAGGGCCCAAGTCAGGAGTGTGGTGGGATCCTCTCCACTTCCCTGGGTGAATGCAGTTTTAAAAACATGGAATAAACTCAACAGCATCTGATTATCAGCCAGTTGATCAGAAGCCCATCCATCAACTAACAAATCCACTCCCTCTGCCTTCACACAGTATGGCTGCAATGTATATCATCTCCCAAAGACTTCCTCAGCATCTTCCAAACCTGTGACCTTTACAAGGAGAGCAAGTCATGTGGGAACACCACTACTTGCCACCTTCCCCTCCATGCCCAGGCCATCTTAACCTAGAATTATACGAGTGTAACTTCATCATTATTCAGTTACATGTTGGTGCTCCCTGTGAATGACAGTGATTGAAGAATGTAGCTCATCCCCATCTTTTTTTAAGGTAATTAGTGATGAACAATAAATGCTCACCTTGGTAGTGAAGCCCACATCCCTTGAATTGATTCCGGTGCTGTCTGCAATCGGATAGTAGGACCATGTTCAAACAGTCCACAGGTACTTTGGATGAGTACACCACCACTATCACAAACGTTATCAACAAGTATGTGGAGGACTGTATACCGAGGAAGTCAGTCCGGGTGTTCCTCAACAGGAAAACCTGGATAAATCAGGACATACAAAACCTGCTGAAAACCAAGAGTGAGGCCTTCAGATCAGGAGACTCACTCAAATATAAAGAAGCCAAGTATGACCTTCGCAGACCCATTAAGACCGCCAAGGACCAATACTGACCCAAACTAGAGACCCAGACAGATACCCAGCGACCACGGCAAAGTCTGAATGACATCACAGGTTCTAAAAAGAGACAGTGCAAGATAGTAGACGATGACATATCCCTCCCAGATCACCTCAACGCCTTCTATGCTCGCTTTGAGCAGAATTTCAGTGGAGAGGTAACATCTATTCCGACAAGTCCTGACGAACCTATCCCTACAGTCACTGCATCAGGGGTCAGGTCAGTTTTCCTTCGTGTGAATCCAAGGAAAGCGATGGGACCAGATGGAATACCAGGCCGTGCACTCAGAGCATGCACAGATCAACTAGCAAAGGTCTTCTCGGACATCTTCAACGTCTCCCTGCAGCAGGCCACTGTCCCTGCCTGTTACAAGAGGGTCAACATCATCCCTGTACCTAAGAAGGCTCATACAGCATGTCTCAATGACTACCACCCAGTGGCCCTAACTTCGGTGGTCATGAAGTGCTTTGAAAGGCTGGTCATGGCATTAATCAACTCCAGCCTCCTCAGTACTCTTGACTCACTCCAACTTGCCTATCGGACCAACAGATCCATGTCAGATGCCATATCACTTGCACTTCTCTTCTCCCTAGAACATCTTGACACCAAGAACAGCTCCATAAGAATCCTTCTCATTGACTACAGTTCAGCCTTCAACACTATTATCCCCTCAAGACTGATTACTAAACTTAGTGACCTTGGACTAAGCCCATTCTCTGTAACTGGATCCTCAGTTTCCTGACCAACAGACCACATTCAGTGAAGAGCTGGGACAATATTTCATCCTCACTAACACTCAACACTGGAGCCCCCCAGGGGTGAGTACTCAGCCCCCTACTGTACTCACTGTATACCCATGACTGTGTTGCCAAATACCAGACTCATGCCATTTACAACTTTGCTGATGACACCACTATAGTCTGTTGAATCTCAGATGGTGATGAAACAGACTACAGACGGGAGGTGGAGGACCTGGAAAATTTGTGCACTGAGAACAACCTAGCTCTCAATACCGGCAAAACCAAAGAATCATTATTGAGTTAGCAGCAGTACTCACCACTGAGCCACTGTGCTGCCCCATGCCGTGGGTGGTTTAACAAAAAAAAACTTCCCCAGAAAGGCATCCATTCAGGTAAGGGTAGAAATCACGTGCTGTTGATAAATCTGGGTCTTTTTAGTTATTTTCTCTGATCCACAAATTGGGTCTAATCTCCATGAACAAATCGGTATTGGTGCTGGAGTGTTTTTGTCTGGCTTGCGAAGAGTTTAGTCAGTGAGGTCCTCCTACAGTTTTGTATATTTTTAAAAACCTAAATAACAGAGGTCAAACAACATTCTGTCCACTGCAAGCCCCCTCTCTAAAAAGCCAATGAAAGGGTGCTTTGATTTTGTTTTTGCCTGGTGAATGATGTCACAGCTGCCTTTAGCAACAGAGCCTCATGACCATGAGATTGATAGATGGAAGACCAGCCCATCATGTCTGTTACAAGCCTCCCACCCACAGATTGCAAATTCCAGCGGCAGTCTAGATTGCATTTAAAAACTGAATGCACCTTTTCAAAGGAGGCCTCACCGTATGAAGCGAAATACTGGTGCAAGTTGTCAAAGAAAATGCAAATATTTTATGATGGCTGGTTTCCAGGCTATTAGATACCTCCCCAGAGATGCTGCTGCCAGGCAGGAGGATCAGGAATGAAGTTCTTTTTTCCCCCAAATGGAAAGAAATCCAACTCTCTTGAACAAAGCATAACTGACGGTCACACAACAGTGAGCAGAGAACCTGGATCCAGTACCAGAAAAGATTCAATGACTTTTGTGTGTCAGGGAAGCCAATCACAGTTTCTCCCATTTCTTATTGTGCACCTGTTCTCAGTGCATCTCCTTCCATAAGACAATTAAATAAAAGAACAAAAGGAGGCCATTCAGCCCCTCAAGCCTGCTCTACCATTCAGGTGGACCATGGCTGATCCAACATTCCTCACGCCCATTCTCTATCTGTCTATCTAAACCTAGAAGCTTTAAATATACACATGGACTCTGCACCCACAGCTCTCTGTCGCAAACCCATGAGAGAAGAAATTCTTCTTGATCTCAGTTTTAAATTAGTGCCCCTTTATTCTAAGATATGTTTTCTGGTCCTGCACCCTCCCATGAAGGGAAACATCTTCCCAGCATTTACCCTGTCAAGTTCTTAAGAACCCTACATATTTCAATGAGATCATCTCTCATTCTTCTAAACTCCAGTGAGCAGAGTCCCAACCTGTTTAACTATTGCTCATAAGACAATCAAATAGCATCCTAGTGAAATTTTGTGAACTGCCTCCAATGAAATGATATCCTTCCTTAAAAAAAGGCCAAAACTGCACACAAGACTTGAGATATCGTCTCACCATCACCTTGTAAGTAAGGTTTCCCTACTCTTACCTGCCAATCCCATTGAAATAAGGGCTAACATTCCCTTAGCCTTCCTGATTACCTGCTAACACCTGTGTGCTAGCTTTCTGTGTTTCATGCACAAGAACCTGCAAGTCCCTTTGTGTTGCAGCTTTCTGCAGTATTTCCTCAACATAAATAATATTCTGTTCTTTTATTCTCACTTCCAAAATAAGCAACTTCGCACATTATGCTCCATTTGCTAACTTCTTGCCCACTTAATTAACTTACCAATATCTCACCACAAACTAGAAAGGGTTTGTATCACCCTATTTTAGTGTCATCGGCAAATTTGGCTACTGTATGTTCACGTCCATCTTCCAAGTTATGAATCTATATTGTAATCAGTTCTGGTCTCAGCACCAACCCCTGTGGAACCCAGCTGGTCACAGGTTGCCAACCTGAGAAAGAACCCCTTATCCCCACTTACTGTTTCCTGCCCGTGAGCCAATTCTCTCTCCATGCCAATACACTATCTCCAACACAGTGTGCCTTATTATATGACTTAACCTTTTGTGATGTATCTTGTTGAATGCCTTCTGGAAGTTCAAATACAAGACATCCACTGGTTCTGATACACTCTGGCTGAGACTTCCTTAAAAAACTCTAATATATTGGTCTGACACAACATCTCTGTAGCTACCTCTTTTAGAATCCAAGGATGCAAACCAGCTGGGCCAGGAACGTATCCGCCTTCAGCTCCATTAGTTTGTCTAATACTACTCCTCAAGTGATGATGATGGTATTTAACTCCCCTCTGTGTATTCTTTAGTTTTAATAGGATGTTCACAGTATCTTCCAGCATAAATACTGATGCAAAGCATCTGTGTAACACCTTTGACATTTTCTTGTTCCTTAAAACCATCTCCCCAGATTCTTTTCTAAGGGGCATATATTTACTTTGACCTCTCTTTTTGGTCAATATATATTTTTAAAGAAGCTGTTATTGTCAGTTTTTATATTCCTCACTAGTTTTCCCTTGTAGTTTATTGTCTCTTTCTTTACTTTCATTTGTCCACCTTTGCTGAATTCTGATTTTATCCCAGTCTTCAGGACTATCACTGACTTTAGCCTTCTTATATGCTTTCTCTTGTAATTTAATGGTCTCATAGAATCATACAGCACAGATACAAACCCTTTGGTTGAACTCATGCTGACCAAATTTCCCAAACCAAACCATCCCCACTTGCCTGTGTTTGGCCAATATTCCTCTAAATCTTTCCTTTTCATGTACTGGTCCAAATGTCTTTTAAATGTAGTAACTGTACCTGCATCCACCACTGTCAGTTCATTCCACATGCAGTGTCTCAAGTAGGTGGTGCACACTGCTGTTATTATGTGTCAGTGATTAAGAAAGTGATTGCTGAAGATAGTGGATAGTGTGTTAATCAGGTGGGCTGCTTTGTCCTGGTCGTGTCAAACTTATTCAATGTGGTTGAAGAAGTACTCATCCAGGCATTTGGGAGATTCAATGATAGTGATGCCATCAAATGTCATAGAATGACTGTTAGATTCTCTATTGTTGAAGTTGGTCATTGCTTTTGACACTTGCGAAGCAGGAATATTATGCACCACTGCAAACCTGGATGTTGTCCACGGCTTGCTTCATATGGACACAGACTGCTTCAATGTCTAAGTTGTTGAATATTACGCAGCAATTATTGAACACCTCCAACTTCTAACCTTATTATGGAGGAATGACATGATGAAACATGGAAAAGAGGAGGAGTAGCCCATTTGGCTCTTCAAATCTGCTCTGCCATTCAATATTATCATGGCTGGTCATCCAACTCAGTATCCTGTATCTGCTTGCTCTCCAAACCCTTTGATCCCTTTAGTCCTACATTTATCTCCTTCCTGAAAACATTCACTTTTTTGGCCTCAACTACTTAGTGTGGCAGAGAATTCTATAGTTCACCATTCTCATTCCTCATCTCATTCCTAAATGGCTTTCCCTGTGTCTTTAGGCTGTAACCCCTGGTTCAGGATTCCCTGGTCATCAGGAACATCCTTCCTGAATTTACCCTGACTAGTCCCATGAGAATTTTATAGGTTTTTGTGTGATCATGTCGCATTTATCTAAGGTTCATTGAAAATAGTCCTACATCACTCCTGCATCCCAGGAATCAGTCAGGTAAACGTTTATTGCTCTCCCTCTAGAGCCAGAACACCCTTCCTCAGGTAAGGAGACCAAAACGTACACAATATTCCAGGTCTGGCCTCACCAAGGCCCTGCTCCTGTCATGAAATCCTTTTGCTAAAAAGACCAACATGCCATTTGCCTTCTTTATTGCCTGATGCACCTGCATGCTAACTTTCAGCAATTGTGTACAAGGGCACCCAGGTCTTGTAGCAACCCCCCTTTTTCCAATCCCATGTACCAGGAGAGGTGGCGTGGATGTAGTGGTGAACAAATGGGTGGAGTTCAAGACACCAGAGTTTCATTGCCTTGTGTACGACTCAACCAACCACATTAATATTTTGGTTGCATTTTTACCAAACTTGCCAAACAAACTAGCCGTCATGATAATGTGACATGGAAACTAGAGTGAGTTCTTCAGGGGGTCAACTCACTGCAAACCTCAAATGACCTCCATAGTGCATCAACATCAGGACAGCAGGGTACCTTCCGTGGCACTGACCACACATACCCCATGTCCAAAGACATTTGCATCTGACATCTGCCAGCCCTATGACCCATGTGGGCACATCTCCCAATCCACTTACAAGATGCTTCTGTATTTCAATGTTATCCCTTGGCATGTACTGGAACTATCATTGAAATACTGCAGCAAGAACATGTTACATTCAGGGATACACTGGGTGTATCTTCAAGCTCTTTGTTTGTTGATAGACTTCTCACTCACTCTGACTGACTTGGATGTTCACATCATCCCTGACTTGCATTGTCTAACTTCTGTGGCCAGCCATGGTTAGTTTATCTCTCTCTTAGAATCTTTTCTCCTTACTGGAAGTAGTGATCATAACATGATAGAATTTAATGTACAATTCAAGAATGAGAAACTTGGATTGGAAACATCTGTGTTTAACTCAAAATTAGGAGACTTTTGCTGAGAGTTACTGATTACCTCCTTACCTGTCTGCTACTGCTTGCTTACTATCATTTCTGTGAATCTATCTGCTCAATACACTTTTGCATACTCCACCTTTATTTCATGGCAATTCTCCTTATTTGAGTTAAACACAGATGTTTCCGATCCAAGTTTCTCACTCTTGAATTGCACATTAAATTCTATCATATTATGATCACTACTTCCTTGTGGATCCTTTATCTAAATGTCATTCATTAAACCTGCCTCGTTACCCATTATGAGATCCAAGACAGCCTGTTGTCTGGTTGGCTCCATTACATAATCCTATGAGAAATTATCCCTCATGCAATCCATGAATTTGTTGTTGCAGCTACACTTTTCAATTTGATTAACCCAATCAACAATCTCTCCATTAATGTCAGCAAACTGAAGGTAATTGACTTCAGGAAGCAGAGTGGAGGGCACACTCCTGACTGTACCAATGGTGATGAAGTGGAGATGGTCGAGAGCTTCAAGTTCCTAGGAGTAAGTATCACCAACAATCTATTCTGGTTCATCCACGCTGACTCTATTGTCAAGAAAGCACACCGATGCCTCTACTTCCTCTGAAGGTTAAGCAAGTTCAGCATGTCCACAATGACTCTTACCAATTTTTTTTATAGATGCACCATAGAAAGCATCCTATTTGGATGCATCACAGCCTGGTAATGACAACCACTCTGCCCAAGATGGAAAGGAATCATAGAGAGTTGTGAACATAGCTCAGTCCAACACAAAAACCTTCTTTCCTTCCATTGACGCTGTCTACACTTCCAATTACCTCAGAAAATCAACCAATATAGTCAAAGACCCTCCCACCCTGGTTATAATCTCTTCTACCCTCTTTCATCAGGCAGAAGAAAGAAAGGTTTGAAAACATCTCACAACAGATTTAAGGATAGTTTCTTCCCCACTGTTGTCAGACTTATTAATGGACCCCTTATATATTAGAGTTGATCTTTCTCTGCACCTTTGGTTTTGCTGTAACATTATGTTTGGTATTCTGTTTTATTATTCTGATATACATCAGCACACAAAAAAACAATACTTTTCACTCTATCTCAGTTCATGTGTCAATAATAAATCAAATCAAAACGAAAGTTAAAGTCACCCATAATTATTGCTTTTTTTTAATACATTCTCTATTAATTGTTGATTAAAGGTTTTCTGACAGAGTGGCCACAGTTCAGGGGTCTGTACTCTATATCCACCAATATCTTCTTTCCCTGCTGCTTTTGTACTTCCAGCCAATGGACTCTACATCATCCGAGCCTAGATCGTCTCTCACAACTATCCTCATGTTATCTCTTATTAACAATGTTACCCCATCACCTTTTCCTTCCCTCCTGTCTCTCCAAAAGGTCAAATATCCTTGCATGCTAAATTCCCAGTTTTGATCCCTTTGTAACTGTTTCTGTAATGGCTAAGGGATCAAATTCATTTACCTTGATTTGCACTTCACTTTGTCTACCACATTCCGAATGCTTTGTGCATTAAGATACCAAGTCATTCGTTTTTCTATTATTGAATTTCCCTGCACTTTTTATGGATCCTTTCTATGACATTCTGTCCCCTTCTTTTATTTTCTGGTAACAATCAACCCCATCGCTAACTTGCAACCATATCTTCTCCTTTACCTTTGATTTTCTAATTTTTCATGCAACTGCACCCACCTCCCTTCCACTTTCACTACTCCCACCAGTTCACATCTATGCATCTGTTTTTTTTAAACCATGTTCTACCACCTCCAATCCTTATTGCAGTCATACTCACATACCTCCAGATTCCTTCCTTCAGAATTGCCTCTTATTATTACTGAGGGAGCACACTGTTGGAGGTGCTGTCCTTCAGAGAAGACACTATACTGAGGCCCCTCTCTCTGCGTAGGTGGATGTAAAAGATCCCATGGCAGTCCTGTCAAGGAAAGCAGGAAAGTTATAATTGGTATCTTGACCAAAATTATCCCTGTGTCTATTACATAAAACAAATTAATTGGCTCAATATTAACATTTCTGTTTGTAAATGATGGCTGAGCATGTATTGGCTGCCATGTTTCCTGCATTGAAAGAGTTAATATAGTTGAAAAAGGCATTCATAGGTTGTGAAGTGCTTTGATAAATCCACAGGTTGTGAAATAATAGCAAGTGCTTTTGTTTATAAGTATGCAGAATTCCAAAATTTACCAAAGATACCAAACTTGGAAGATGTGGCAAACATTGAGGATGCAACTAACTGACTGTAACAGGCCATGGAAAAACTGGCCAAATGGACAGAGAAAAGGCAAGTGGAACTTAATGTAAGGGAGGTAGTTGTCCAGAGAGAGAGAGTCATGGTTTACTAAAGAAGTTGAAGCTCTTGTCAAGAGGAAGAAGATAGCTTATGTGAGGATGAGGCTTGAAGGCTCGGTTAGTGAGCTTGAGAGTTATAAGTTAGCTAGAAAATATCTAAAGAGAGGTCCAAGAAGAGCCAGGAGAGGACATGAGAAGTTGTTCATGGATAGGATCAAGGAAAACCCTAAAAACCATCTATTGGTAAATCAGGAACACAATAATGACGAGAGTAAGATTAGGGCTAATCAAAGATTAGATTAGATTACTTACAGTGTGGAAACAGGCCCTTCGGCCCAACAAGTCCACACCGACCCGCCGAAGCGCAACCCACCCATACCCCTACATTTACCCCTTACCTAACACTACGGGCAATTTAGCATGGCCAATTCACCTGACCCGCACATCTTTGGACTGTGGGAGGAAACCGGAGCACCCGGAGGAAACCCACGCAGACATGGGAAGAATGTGCAAACTCCACACAGTCAGTCGCCTGAGTCAGGAATTGAACTCGGATCTCAGGCACTGTGAGGCAGCAGTGCTAACCACTGTGCCACCGTGCCGCCCATAATAGTAGTGGGAAGTTGTGTGTGGAATCTGGGGACATAAGGGAAGCGCTTAATGAATACTTTTGGAAAAGGGCAATGTTAATGAGAACACGGAGATAGAGGCTACAAGATAATATGGGATTGGGGATGACAAAGAGGTGGTTTTGGCAATTTTAGAAGATCTGAAAATAGATAAGACCCCTAGGCCAGATGGGATTTATTCTCGGATTCTCTGAGAAGCCAGAGGGGAGATTGCAGAGCCTTTGGTTTTGATCTTTTTGTCATCATTGTCGACAGGAGTAGTGCCAGAAACTGGAGGATAGCAAATGTTGTTCTCTTGTTTAAGAAAGGGAGTCAGGACAACCCTGGTAATTATACGCCAGTGAGTCTTACTTTGATGTAAGGTGTTGGAAACGGTTATAAGAGATAGGATTTATAATCGTCTGGAAATGAATATGATTAGAGATAGTCAACACAGTTTTGTGAAGGGTAGGTCATGCCTCACTAACCTTGAATTCTTCAAAAAGGTGACAAAATAGGTGGATCAAGGTAAATTGGTTGATGTGGTGTATATGGACTTTAGTAAGGCATTTGATAAGGTTCCACACTGTAGGCTATTGCACAAAATAGGGATTTTTGGGATTGAAGATGATTTAGCGGTTTGGATCAGAAATTGGCTAGCTGAAAGATGACTCAGGGTGGTGGTTGATGGGAAATGTTCATTCTGGCGCTTAGTTACCAGTGGTGTGCCGCTAGGATCTGTTTTGGGACGACTGCTGCTTGTCATTTTTTATAAATGATCTGGATGTGGGCATAGAAGGATGGGTTAGTAAATTTGCAGATGACACGAAGGTAGGCAGAGTTGCGGATAGTGCTGAAGGACTTGTAGATTACAAGGGACATCGATAGGATGCAGAACTGGGCTGAGAAGTGGCAAATGGAGTTTAATGCAGAATAGTGTGAGGTAATTCACTTTGGAAGAAGTAACAGGAATGCAGAGTACTGGGCTAATGCTATAATTTTTGGCAGTATAGATGAACAGTGCAAATTCATTGGTGTCCAAGTGCATAAATCCCTAAAAGTTGCCATCCAGGTTGATAGGGTTGTTAAGAGGCATATGGTGTGTTTATGTTCATTGGTAAGGGGATTGAATTTAGGAGCCACGAGGTCATGCTTCAGCTGTACAAGACACTGGTAAGGCTGCACCTGGAGTATTGCATACAGTTCTGGTCACCACATTATAGGAAGGATGTGGAAGCTTTGGAAAAGATTCAGAGGAGATTTACTAGGATGTTGCCTGTTAGGAAGTAAGAAGAAAGGCTGAGGGAACTGAAGCTGTCTTCGGTGCAGAGAAGAAATTTGAGAGGTAACTTAAATCGAGATGTATAAGATAATCAGAGGGTTAGATACAGTGGATAATGACAGCCTTTTTTCCTCAGATGGTGAAGGCTAACACGAGGGAACATAGATTTAGGACAGAATAGTAGGGGCGTGAAATGGTCTGCCGGCAGCAGTAATAGCCTCGCCGACTTTAAGGGTATTTAAATGGGTATTGGACATACATATGGATAATAATGGAACGGTGTAGGTTAGATGGGCATTAGATTAATTTCACAGGTTGGCGCAACATCAAGGGCCGAAGGGCCTGTACTGCGCTGAAATGTTCTATGTAACAGTGAGGTACAGCCTTTAGGTAGAAGGGATAGAAAAAAGCAATTATAGTATTAATAACACAGTTCTAATGAATGCTCAGGGGGAGGGGAACCTTGGACTCCTGTATGTGATAGCTTTGAAGATGACAGGATAGACGGAGATAGTTCCCAAAACATAGCAGATAATGTGCTTCACAAATAGAGGTATTGCGTACAAGAGCAGGCAAGATTTGGAAGTGCCAGTGTTGGACTGGGGTGGACAAAATTAACAGTCACAAGACACCAGGTTATAGTCCAATGGGTTTATTTGGAAGTACTAGCTTTCAGAACACTGCTCCTTCATCAGGTAGCTAGTGGGGCAATATCATAGGACACAGAATTTATAGCAAAATATCAAAGTGTCATACAACTGATGTGATGTATTGAACAAACCTACATTGCTGTTAATCACTTAGAATGGGGTGGCAATTCATAATATATAAATCCTGTTCCACTAGCTACCTGATGAAGGAACAGTGCTCCAAAAGCTGATGATTGATTTTCCTGCTCCTCGGATGCTGCCTGAACTATGTGCTTATCCAGCACCACTCTAATCTAGACTCTAGTTTCCAGCATCTGTAGTCATTGTTTTGACCACTCAGAAAGCTTGTACTTCCAAATAAACCTGTTGGACTATAACCTGGTGTTGTGTGATTTTTAACTGTAACGTAGTCATCTTACCAATAACAGAAAATAAAAATGGACCAAAGTACCCTTTAAAATTACATTTTAAAAATGCTCTCATTAATGTCCACTCCCTTAGTGTCTGTCTTGTGTGTACATTTGTTTATTCCCCTGCTCCTATGAGGTCCTTCCCAGGTGATTGCAGAAGAAGGTGGGGTGCTGATCTTTATTTGAGAAGACTGCATTTGGAGACTGACCTTGAGCAGCTCTGGGCCTGTCTGACCTGGTTTCAGACTGTACCACCTTAGCTCAGGCTGTTGCAATCTGGTCAGTCTGGCAGGCAACAGCAAGTGAAGTGGAAGCAGGAATCCTGTTGTTCGGTGATCACAATATGTTCCAGCCTCATGTCATTATGATTCTTGCAAGGCAGTCCCTCAGTGAACAGATTAATGGACGGCTGCAACGTCCTTTATTGGAAACCGTACTGCATTGGAAACTGTAATATTGGCTGTCAGATGTTGCATTAAGGTTGATTCCATACGTATCCTGATGGAGATGACTAAGTGAAGCCCCGTGATGGACTCCATGTTCCTTGACATTAAAAGCAGATGTTTTGGCAGGATATTCAATGACACCAAACACTTAGTTCTGAAGAAAGGTCACTTAACTTGAAAAGCTGATTCTGTTCTCTCTCCACAGATGGTGTCAGATCTGCCGAGTTTCTGCAGCAATTTCTGTTTTTGTTTGTTTCAAATCTCCAGCATCTGCAGTTCTTTGTTTTATCAACACTTGGTGATGTACATACAGTAGCTACCTTCAATCTGCTGAATTTTACATCTAACTCCACTGTAGGAGATCAGAAAAGTTTTAGACAGATATGGACCAAAGGCAGGCAAATGGAACTAGTTTGGTTTGGGAAAACTGGTTGGCATGGACAAATTGGACCGAAGGATCTGTTTCCATGCTATATGACCATGAATCTAATGAGCACCTTGCCATCCAGTATCCTGGCACCAGCACTATCCTTTTCACATCCTGCCTTCAGGTGTCCCACCACATGTAGATCCTCCTCTATCGTCATCTCTGAGAAAAAACAAAAGCGTCAGTCACCATGTTACTGGTTGATTGAAAGATGAACTGACAGAGCATTTCCTGTTTCAAGTCTTGGGTAACTTGCTTCATCACTTACCTACTGCTGCCCAATGGCATTTGCCATACTCGATTTATGCCCCATCTTACCTGGAACCATTCCCGGAACAATTTGCACTCAGGGGACATCCCAGAATTCACTGGCATTCCTTCTGTCCCCCACCATCTTTAAAAGCCCATTGCATGCCCAGATAAGTGCTGTCAGTCTGGAGCTGCCCTGCTCAGTCCCTAGTAGTTTCCTTGAACACGGTAGAATTGGGACATTGTGGCCTGATGTCTGGACAGAAATCTGGAAGTCCTGCTGAATAGGGTGGTGAAGTGGTGGGACTTACACTTCCCCAGGACCAGCGGTGGAAACCACCACCGCCAAGCCATGCCAGCTTGGGCTGAGGTACCACCCTTGCCCCTGCCTGACCCGTCAGTGCAGTCTCAGTCATCTGGAAAAATACACAGCCATGCAAGAAGGTGATCAATGATCTTCTCCACTCTACCTGTGAATGTGCCAACACCTTCTCTGATACCTCACACTCAATCTCTCTGATGCTGCAACCAATTCCCACCAAGGCTCATTCTCTACTAACCTCACTGTTGCCTGCAATATCTTTCCTCACTCGTTCTCACCCAGTTCAACTCCCAGCACCACTAATCCTGCATGTCCTCTGCCCTGCCCAATTATGGCACCTCCTCAGCTCTATCACCTCCACTTTCATCTCCCTTAACACTGGTCCCTCTTTTGTTCCAAGAGTAAAGCAGCAAACAATAGGGCTGAAAAACTCAAGATGGATGATGGGCCTCTCAACTTTGAGCTCCTTGAGAGGATATTGATGCTGACTGCCCCAAAAGGTGAAGTGACTGTGTCCAAGCCTCTGGAGTGATATTAGAGGCTGCTCTTACCTTAGTGCACTGGGGCCCCTGTCTGAAGGCCATTCCCATTGACTTGACTAAGGCCTACTGACAACTATGACAAGGTTCCTTTCTTTGGCAAGGCAGGAGACTGGTGATATGAGTCTCATATCTCTGGTTGACAGGGCAAGAGATGATGGAAGTATTTAACTACAGACAAAGTGAGTGAGTGCTATGCGGGCTGCGGGGGCACACTGGTTCAGTCCATTAGTTGGATCCATGTTCCGAGCACACAGTGTCCTCTCAGCAGTTTTACTGTGTTACTTGCAGTTGCTGCTCCACCTCTACAAGGTGCAACATTGAAGTGCAGAAGTGTCCCACAGGTGGATCAGAGATGTGCCATGAGGGTTCTTCGAGGTTGACACATTGGGTGCCAATGTCCATGGCTTTGGGGTGTGTTAGGCAAAGGCTCATGGAGAAAGCCCTGAGGTGTTGGTGCCCAGTGTCCAACATGGAGTTCTTCAGAGTAGGTGGTGAGCTGAATTCACCAGGTACCTGTTGTGGTTTCCATGTTGAGTTTTCCAGATGTCGAGCATGTTTGATGAGTGTGGTAGGATAGAAAGCTGAATATTAATGAGCTGAATTAGATCATCAACATGGTGTTTAACAAGTAACAACCTCCTTTAATTAGGAACTCTCCATTGCCTAGCAGGAATCTTGCCATGCAGCTTGTAAAATGTATAGAAGATGGATGCTCCTGATGTTGAGATGGGCATCACCAGGCTTCTTGTTTGATTCTGCCACATCTTTCACCATTGGTCTTGTCATTCAGCTTCCTATAAGATTCTGCCTAATATTTTTCTCAAAACTAATTGATTTAAATTATATTTAAAGAATGGCATTTTGGTGCATTTTGATCAATGCATTTTCAAATGGGTTTAATATGAAAAAAAAATCTTGTCAGATGGAAATATGGTAAAGTGATGGGACTTGGAGGATGGAAGAGAGAAGGCCTAAGACTAGATGGAAACTGTGGAGGTAAGAGTTTTAAACACAATGGGTTCGGAAGAGGATCAGGGACTGATGGGAAGAGATGGAAAAGGGTGATTAATCAGCATTGTGGAGACTCTAACTAAAATGTGAGAAACTGAAAGAAGAAAAACATTTTTAATCTTTACCTCAATTTCCCACCTGTGTATAACCACATTTTAAATGAATGAAAATTATTTCACAAGTATACGCATCTTCCAGTTATACTTCGTTATAGTCCCCTTTCTTGATAAGTTCAAATAGTGACAATCCAAATGTTTTTGCAGGTGCCTATTAGTGTTCTTGGCCTGGGAAGATGCTTCTTAACCTTTACAGCCTCTTGAAGGCCTGTTAATGAATGCAATTAGCTGAAACTCCCAAAAGTGATTACATCACGTGGTGTATGGTCAGAATCCAGAGGAATATTTTTATTTAATGCAAAAAAACAGAGAGACTTGAGTACAATTTGCATCAAAAATTCCTACAATGTGTCAAATTCAGCCAAGTTACACAAAAGCCAATGCAACATCATGAGTTTTTCACTAATGTTGACAATTGAAATTATCGAATTGAAGCTAAAGTGAAGTTACAGGAATATTGTAAATGTCTTAGTAATAACTTGAGAACTGTCAAAAGCCAATTACCTTCCATTTGCCTACATTGTGTAAAAGTACATGGATATTTCTGGACAGTCCAGTCTAAGGCTGGACAGTCTAATCTGCATTGTAGACTATATTTTGGAGTCTCATTATCGGAACTTCAAAATGCATCAGTGCAAAGGGTTCTCAATGTCCTTGTGCCTAAGTTACAGAAAACCCATCTGGAGGTATCACAGGTAATAAGGAGGACAAATGAAATCTTAGTATTTATTTCTAAAGGAATGGAAAATAAAATTAGGGAAGTGTACAAGGCTTTTGAGGGATTATATCTGGAGTACAAGGCATTGGTGAGACCATATCTGGAGTGCTGCATTCAGTTTGGTCCCATTAATTGAGGAAAAATGGAATTGCTTTGGAGGTAGTCCAGAGAACGTTCACTAGATTATTGCAGAGATTAAATGGTTGTTTTATGAGGAGACATTGAGCAATTTAGGCCTATACTCACTAAAATTTAGAAAAATGAAAAGAGATCTAATTGAGGTGCACAAGATGTTAAAGGAATTGACAAATTAGATGTGGAAAGTATGTTTTCTCTTGTGGGAAAATCTATAATGAGAGCTTATAGTTTAGATGAGACCAGGGAAACCCAGTGGATGTGGTCTATCTAGACTTCCAAAAGGCCTTTGATAAGGTGCCACATGGGAGGCTGCTGAGCAAGGTGAGGGCCCATGGTGTTCAAGGTGAGCTACTGGGATGGATTGAGGATTGGCTGTCTGACAGAAGGCAGAGAGTTGGGATAAAAGGTTCTGTGTTGGAACGGCAGCCAGTGACAAGCGGTGTCCCACAGGGTTCAGTGTTGGGGCCGCAGCTGTTCATGTTATATATTAATGATCTGGATGAAGGGACTGGGGGCATTCTAGTGAAATTTGCTGATGATACAAAGTTAGGTGGACAGGCAGGTAGTACTGAGGAAGTGGGGAGGCTGCAGAAGGATGTAGACAGTTTGGGAGAGTGGTCCGGGAAATGGCTGATGGAATTCAACGTGAGCAAATGCGAGGTCTTGCACTTTGGAAAAATGGACTACTTTCTAAACAGTGAGAAAATTCATAAAGCCAAAGTACAAAGGGATCTGGGAGTGCTAGTCGAGGATCCTCTAAAGGTAAACATGCAGGTTGAATCATGATTAAGAAAGCGAATGCAATGTTGTCATTTATCTCAAGAGGGTTGGAATATAAAAGCACCGTTGTGCTACTGAGACTTTATAAAGCTCTGGTTAGGCCTCATTTGGAGTACTGTGTCCAGTTTTGGTCCCCACACCTCAGGAAGGACATACTGGCACTGGAGCGTGTCCAGCAGAGATTCACACGGATGATGCCTGGAATGGTTGGTCTAACATACGAGGAACGGCTGAGGATCCTGGGATTGTATTCATTGGAGTTTAGAAGATTAAGGGGAGACTTAATAGAAACTTACAAGATAATACATGGCTTGGAAAGGGTGGACGCTAGGAAATTGTTTCCGTTAGGCGAGGAGACTAGGACCCGTGGACACATCCTTAGAATTAGAGGAGGTAAATTCAGAACAGAAATGTGGAGACATTTCTTCAGCCAGAGAGTGGTGGGCCTGTGGAATTCATTGCCACAGAGTGCAGTGGAGGCCGGGAAGCTAAATGTCTTCAAGGCAGAGATTGATAAATTCTTGATGTCACAAGGAATTAAGGGCTATGGGGAGAATGCAGGTAAATGGAGTTGAAATGCCCATCAGCCATGATTGAATGACAGAGTGGACTCAATAGGCCGAATGGCCTTACTTCCACTCCTATGTCTTATGGTCTTATGATGTTAGGTTGGTGGGTGGCAGATTTAAAACAAGGTCAAAAGTCACATGACATCAGATTATAGTCCTATAGGTTTATTTGGAAATCACTAGCTGGAACTGTAATCTGGTGTAGTGTGACCTTTGCCCTTGTCCACCCCAATCCAACATCTGCACCGCCATGTCAGATTTAAAATAGGACAAATTACTTCTCTCAGAGGGTAGTGAATTCTGAAAGTGCAGCTGGGACAGTGAAGAAATTTAAGGTGGAGATAGATAGATAGATTTTTCATTAATAATAGGTAGGGTTATGGAGAATGGGGTGGAAAGTGGAGTTGAGGCTGTGATGAGATTAGCTATGATTGTGTTAAATGGCAGTGCAGGTTTGAGTGGCTGAATTGTCTCTTCCTATCCCTAGTCCTTATATTCTTATAGCATAGCAACAAAATCAGAGAAGTGATTTGAATATATCAGCAAGAAATATTTTCATTAAACTGCAAGATAAGCGATGATAGAATACAACATGTGAATCCATGATACCAATTAACATAGCTACAGAATTACAGCTCAAGAAATATAACTTCAAAAGCATGAAGTATTAGAAAAATGAGAAAATGAAGAAATAAAATGAAGAAAATAACCTGGATAAGGTACAAACCTGTTTGATAAATCACTCCCAATGACCATTTCCAGTAATTCAGTGGCTCAGAGATCCTGAAAAATAGAGGAATGGAGATATTTTGAAAAAGAAGTCAGAAATGCAATCAGCAGCACCATCTAGTGGTGTCCAAGGCTCATCCATTAAATTCATCACCGTTACATTCCGCTGTGGGTGGGAAAGGAATTGTCCAATACAAATCCCCATGGAAACCCGCTGTTAGTTAAAATCCAGGCTCAAGTGTGTGTGGGCAGCAGAACCTAACCAGCGAGAGTGAAGTAACAATGTTCAAGTATTCACTCACAGGAACACTGTTTAAACACCATAGTACCTCTGACAAGAATGATTGAAAATTTGTGGTGTTACCTAAAGTCAGACTTTCTGGAGGGTTTCATAAATTGTGTAGGTAAGAATAAAATATTAGATTGAAGGGCAAACCTTTGATACACTTCCATAATAACCATCATAATTTAAGCGTGAACTATTTAACAGAACTTTCAAAAGTTATTTGCTTTCTTCTCCAGTAACAATTATTTTCTGTATGTTCCTGATAGTGGATGTAACTGAAAGATTTCCCAAGAATTCTTAAGGTGAATGGTCAACAATGACAGGTAAATTCTTCTTACTGGGGAATTAAAATACATTTCTGCTCCTTAAACTTAAATTTATGATCATTTTGCCAGCCCTGGATGTTAAATGATCTTTCAAAATAACAATTTGGTGGAACCACCCTGGAAATGAGTGTGAAGTTCAGTAGCTGCAGAATTGTTTGGGGCATTCCTAGGTGTTTCTAGCAGCTACATAAAATGGATGCTGCTCTTTGAAATATTTAAGTGGGGACTCTGTGTGTGTATTAGCACCCTTTTGGGAAACTGGTGCCTGAGAACGTTTAATATGATCATTCTCAAGAACTCCCAGCAAAACATGGACTGGAACACTCAATGCAGACAATTAATTTAAATGATTCTCCAACTCCAGGAAGGAACGACACTGGCACTGGAAAATCACGATGTTTATAGCTACCTATTTGGCTCATCTATTGTAAGTCCAAAACAAGATGTTGACCTGCACTGTCACCTTTGTACAATTTTGCTGCTTGTTTTGTCTGAGACCATCTTGCCACTTGGAAGGGGGTACTCATCTCTCGGCCTCTAACAACAGATGTCCAATGCAGCACTCAGGCACTAACAGCTTCCCTTTTGCCTTGAAGCCAATTGCCTATGATCAAAGCGCACTTCCCCTTTAAGAAATGTGAGCTGCCTTTAATTAGCATTAGGTTGCTGAAGCTTCCGCTCTATTATTCAAAATGGTCAATGAATTGGATTAACTGCAGCAGCAGGTTGCTGATTTAATGATCAACATTTCCTACTCAGTCTTGCTTTCTTTAGAACCAAATCTGAGTATTAAAGTGCGCACAGGCAACTTTCAATCTTTAAGACTTTTTTACCACTGAGAAAAAGAAGCGGAAATGATATCACCCGCCGAAACAGATCAAGACACATAAATAGTAAGTAGGATAGAACACCAGCGCTTCACCAGAGACTCATTGATGATGTCATCCAGCATGGTGATGAAATGTCAGAGAACAAACCTACCAGCTCAGCGAGCAAGCTTATAACCTGAACTTTGATAATATTTGAATCATCCTTGAATTAAGATACAGTTTTATTACAATATGATAAAAAAAGCCAAAGTTATTTTTTAAAAAGCTTCTCATACCCACTGAAGGTGATTTTAATTGTGTAAAACAGCCAATGTCAGCTGGCTGCTCATTATTGCAACCCCAAAACTTTCCTTTCCACTCATGTTGGTGAAAGGAAATAATGGGAGACATATGTAATGGATGGTCAATTTAATGATGTTCTTTACACACTATCAACCTACAGTTAAAATCAGACCTTAAATGTAGCAGATGTACAGATTTCATACATAGTCTACTGAATTTTGACATAAATATGTTGTTCCCAATTGTAGAGATTACACCAGGTTCTTAACCATATGTTCTAATACAGGTTGTTGGAGAGAACCCTGAGGGACAAGATGTACATGTATTTGGAAAGGCAAGGACTGATTAGGGATAGTCAACATGGCTTTGTGCGTGGGAAATCATGTCTCACAAACTTGATTGAGTTTTTTGAAGAAGCAACAAAGAGGATTAATGAGGGCAGAGCAGTAGATGTGATCTATATGGACCTCAGTAAGGCGTTCGACAAGGTTTCCCATGGGACACTGATTAGCAAGGTTAGATCTCATGGTCTGCAAAGAGAACTAGCTATTTGGGTGCAGAACTGGCTGAAAGGTAAAAGACAGAGGGTGGTGGTGGAGGGTTTTTTTCAGACTGGAGGCCAGTGGAGTGCCACAAGGATCGGTGCTGGGTCCACTATTTTTCGTCATATGTTTAAATGATTTGGATGTGAGCATAAGAGGTACAGTTAGTAAGTTTGCAGAGGACACCAAAATTGGAGGTGTAGTGGACAGCAAAAAAAGTTACCTCCGATTACAACAGGATCTTGACCAGATGAGCCAATGGGCTGAGAAGTGGCAGATGGAGTTTAATTCAGATAAATGCGAAGTGTTGCATTTTGGGAAAGCAAATCTTAGCAAGACTTATACACTTAATGGTAAGGTCCTAGGCAGTGTTGCTGAACAAAGAGACCTTGGAGTGCAGGTTCATAGCTCCTTAAATGTGGAGTCGCAGGTAGATAGGATAGTGAAGAAGGCGTTTGGTATGCTTTCCTTTATTGGTCAGAGTATTGAGTACAGGAGTTGGGAAGTCATGTTGCAGCTGTACAGAACATTAGTTAGGCCACTTTTAGAATATTGCGTGCAATTCTGCTCTCCTTCCTATTGGAAGGATGTTGTGAAACTTGAAAGGGTTCAGAAAAGATTTACAAGAATGTTGCCAGGGTTGGAGGATTTGAGCTATAGGGAGAGGCTGAACAGGCTGGGGCTGTTTTCCCTGGAGTGTCAGGGGCTGAGGGATGACCTTAAAGGGGTTTATAAAATCATGAGGGGCATGGATAGGATAAATAGACAAAGTCTTTTCCCTGGGGTCGGGGAGTCCAGAACTAGAGGGCATAGGTATAGTGTGAGTGGGCGGCACGGTGGCACAGTGATTAGCACTGCTGCCTCACAGCGCCAGAGACCAGGTTCAATTCCCACCTCAGGCGACTGACTGTGTGGAGTTTGCACATTCTCCGGGTGCTCCGGTTTCCTCCCACAGTCCAAAAATGTGCAGGTAGGGTGAATTGGCCAAGCTAAATTGCCTGTAGTGTTAGGTAAGGGGTAAATGTAGAGGAATGGGTCTGGGTGGGTGCGCTTTGGCAGGATTGTTGGGTCGAAGGGCCTGTTTCACACTATAAGTAATCTAATCTAAAAAAAGGGGAAAGATATAAAAGAGACCTAAGGGGCAATGTTTTCACACAGAGGGTGGTACATGTATGGAATGAGCTGCCAGAGGAAGTGGTGGAGGCTGGTACAATTGCAGCATTTAAAAGACATCTGGATGGGTATATGAATAGGAAGAGTTTGGAGGGATATGGGCTGGGTGCTGGCAGGAGGGACTAGATTGGGTTGGGATATCTGGTTGGCATGGAAGGGTTGGAGCAAAGGGTCTGTTTCATGCTGTACATCTCTATGAATCTGTGTCTTTGCTACAATGCAGAGGATTATCCGAACGAGATGGGTGTGCACTATTTTGTTCGGATAATTGATTATTTGGTTAATCGATTCAATGCCTTTTCTCTGGGACTTGGAGTTTTTGATTTAGTCTGTTCCCTGTTCAGGAGACGAGGCAGCAGCACAGCGTGCATGAGCCCTCGATCCCCCACCCCTGGCCCCAACACGACCCCCAGCCAGCTCCCAACCCCGTTCAACACTGCCCCCAGCCCGCCCCCAAACCCCATCCAACACCGCCCCAGCCTGGCCCCAAACCCTGTTCAACACTGCCTCCTGCACACCCCCAAACTCAGTCCAACACTACCCCCACCCTCCCCCAAACCCCATCCAACACTGCCTCCTGCACACCCCCAAACCCCATCCAATACTGCCCCCCCACCCGCCCCCAAGCCCTGTCCAACACTGTCACCCGCCTGCCCCCAAACCCCATCCAACATTGCCCCCCCGCCCTGCCCCAAACCCAGTCCAACATGCCCCCTGCCCACCCCCAAACTCTGTCCAACACAGCCCCCCCACCCGTCCTGAATCCTGTCCAACATCGCCCCCCGCCCGCCCACAAACTCTGTCCAACACTGCCCCCCCACCCGCCCCCAAGCCCTGTCCAAAACTGCCACCGCCTGGCCCCAAACCCTGTCCAACACTGCCCCCTCGCATGCCCCCAAACCCCATCCAACACTGCTCCCCACCCGCCCCCAAACCCTGTCCAACACAGCCCCCCCACCCGTCCCCAAACCCTGTCCAACACTGCCCCCTGCCCACAACCAAACCTTGTCCAACACTGCCCCATCGCCCACCCCCAAACCCTGTCCAACACTGCCCCCTGCCCACAACCAAACACCGTCCAACACTGCCCCCCCACCAGCCCCCAAACCCCATCCAACACTGCCCCCGCCCGCCCCCAAACCCTGTCCAACACAGCCCCCCACCCATCCCCAAACACTGTCCAACACTGCCCCCTGCCCACAACCAAACCCTGTCCAACACTGCCCCATCGCCCGCCCCCAAACCCTGTCCAACACTGCCCCCTGCCCACAACCAAACTCTGTCCAACACTGACCCCTGCCCACCCCAAACCCTGTCCGAAACTGCCACCGCCTGGCCCCAAACCCTGTCCAACACTGCCCCCTGCCCACCCCCAAACCCCGTCCAACACTGCCCCCCGCCCGCCCACAAACTCTGTCCAACACTGCCCCCTTGCCGGCCTCCAAACACTGTCCAACACTGCCCCCCCACCCGCCCCCAAGCCCTGTCCAAAACTGGCACCGCCTGGCCCCAAACCCCATCCAACACTGCCCCCTCGCCCACCCCCAAACCCCATCAGACACTGCCACCACCCACCCCCAATACTGCCACCTGCCCGCCCCCAAACCCCATCCAACACTGCCCACTGCCCACCCACAAACTCTGTCCAACATTGCCCCCTTGCCTGCCTCCAAACCCTGTCCAACACTGCCCCCCGCCCGTCCCCAAACCCTGTCCAACACTGCCACCCTACCCGCCCCCAAGTCCTGTCCAAAACTGCCACCGCCTGGCCCCAAACCCCGTCTAACACTGCCCCCGCGCACCCCAAAACCCTTTCCAACACTGCCCCGCGCCCACCCCCAATTCATGACAAACACCACACCCCTGCCCGCCCCCAAACCCTGTCTAACACTGCCCCATGTCCACCCACGAACCCTGTCCAACACCGCCCCCAGGCCTGCCCCAAAGCTTGTACAACACCACCCCTCACCCACCCCCAAACCCCGTCCGACACTGCCCCCATACACGCTCCTAAACCCGACTGACTCTGCCCCTCGCACGCCCCCAAACCCCGTCCAACATGCCCCCTGCCCACAACCAAACCCTGTCCAACACTGCCCCCTCGCCCGCCCCAAACCCTGTCCAACACTGCCCCCGCCTGCCCCCAAACCCTGTCCAACACTGCCCCCTACCCACAACTAAACCCTGTCCAACACTGCCCCCTCGCCCGCCCCCAAACCCTGTCCAACACTGCCCCCTGCCCACAACCAAACCGTGGCCAACACTGCTCCCTCGCCCACCCCCAAACCCTGTCCAACACTGCCCCCCCGCCCGCCCCCAAACCCTGTCCAACATTGCCCCCTGCCCACCCCAAACTCTGTCCAACACTGCCACCCGCCCGCCCCCAAACCCCATCCAACATCGCCCTCTGCCCACCCCCAAACCCCGTCCAACATTGCTCCCCGCTCGCCCACAAACTCTGTCCAACACTGCACCCTCGCTGGCCTCCAAAAGCTGTCCAACACTGCCCACCGACCCGCCCCAAGCCCTGTCCAACACTGCCACCGCCAGGCCCCAAACCCCATTCAACAATGCCCCCACGCCCACACCCACACCCCATCCAACACTGCCCACACCCACCCCCAACACTGCCACCCAACCACCCGCAAACCCCGTCCAACACTGCCCCCGCCCGCCCCCAAAACCCGTCCAACACTGCCCCGCCCGCCTCCAAACCCCGTCCAACACTGCCCCCCGCCCGCCCCCAAAACCCTGTCCAACACTGCCCCCCGCCCGCCCCCAAACCCTGTCCAACACTGCCGGCCGCCCGCCCCCAAACCCTGTCCAACACTGCCCCCAGCTCGCCCCCAAACCCTGTCCAACACTGCCCCCGGCCCGCCCCCAAACCCTGTCCAACACCGCCCCCACCCGCCCCAAACCCTGTCTAACACTGCCCCCAGCTCGCCCCCAAACCCTGTCCAACACTGCCCCCGGCCCGCCCCCAAACCCTGTCCAACACCGCCCCCACCCGCCCCAAACCCTGTCTAACACTGCCCCCAGCTCACCCCCAAACCCTGTCCAACACTGCCCCCCGCCCGCCCCCAAACCCTGTCCAACACTGCCCCCCGCCCGCCTCCAAACCCTGTCCAACACTGCCCCCCGCCTGCCTGCAAACCCTGTCCAACACTGCCCCCCCGCCCACCCCCAAAACCTGTCCAACACTGCCCCCTCGCACGCCCCCAAACCCCGTCCACATGCCTCCTGCCCATCGCCAAACTCTGTCCAACACAGCCCTCCACACGTCCCCAAACCCTGTTCAACACTGCACCCTCGCCCACCCCCAAACCCTGTTCAACACTGCCCCCCTGCCCACCCCAAACCCTGACCAAAACTGCCACCCATCCGCCCCCAAACCCTGTCCAACACTGCCCCCCGCCCGCCACCAAAACCTGTCCAACACTGCCCCCTCGCATGCCCCCAAACCCTGTCCAACATGCCCCCAGCCCACCGCCAAACTCTGTCCAACACAGCCCCCCACCCGTCCCCAAACCCTGTCCAACAAAGCCCCCCCCACCCGTCCCCAAACCCTGTCCAACACTGCCCCCTCGCCCGTCTCCAAACCCTGTCCAACACTGCCCCGTGCCCACAACCAAACCCTGTCCAACACTGCCCCCTCACCCGCCCCCAAACCCTGTCCAACACTGCCCCCTCGCCTGCCCCCAAACTCTGTCCAACACTGCACCCTCGCCCACCCTCAAACCCTGTCCAACACTGCCCCCTCTTGCCCCCAAACCCTGTTCATCACTGCCCCGTGCCCACAACCCAACCCCGTCCAACACTGCCCCCTCGCCCGCCTCCAAACCCTGTCCAGCACTGCCCCCGCCTGCCCCCAAACCCTGCTCAACACTGCCCCGTGCCCGCCCCCAAACCCTGTCCAGCACTGCCCCCGCCTGCCCCCAAACCCTGCTCAACACTGCCCCGTGCCCACAACCAAACCCCGTCCAACACTGCCCCCTTGCCCGCCTCCAAACCCTGTCCAACACTGCCCCGTGCCCGCCCCCAAACCCTGTCCAACACTGCCCCCCGCCCGCCCACAAACCCCATCCAACACTGCTACCCGCCCGCCCCCAAACCCGGTCCAACACTGCCCCCCGCCCGCCCCCAAACCCTGTACAACACTGCCGCCCGCCCGCCCCCAAACCCCATCCAACACTGCCCCCCCACCTGCCCCCAAACCATGTCCAACACTGCCCCCCGCCCGCCCCCAAACCCTGTCCAACACCGCCCCCGCCCGCCCCCAAACCCTGTCCAAAACTGCCACCATCAGGCCCCAAACCCCGTTCAACAATGCCCCCTGCCCACCCCCAAACCCCGTCCAACACTGCCCCCTGCCCACCCCCCAAAACCCGTCCAACACTGCCCCAGCCCGCCCACAAACCCCATCCAACACTGCCCCCCACCCGCCACCAAACACCGTCCATCATGCCCCCTGCCCACCCCCAAACCCTGTCCAACACTGCCCCCCACCTGCCCCCAAACCATGTCCAACACTGCCCCCACCTGCCCCCAAACCATGTCCAACACTGCCCCCCGCCCGCCCCCAAACCCTGTCCAACAACGCCCCCGCCCGCCCCCAAACCCTGTCCAAAACTGCCACCATCAGGCCCCTAACCCCGTCCAACATGCCCCCTGCCCACACCCAAACTCTGTCCAACACAGCCCTCCACCCGTCCCCAAACCCTGTCCAACAATGCCCCCCTGCCCACCCCAAACCCTGTCCAAAACTGCCACCCGCCCGCCCCCAAACCCCATCCAACACTGCCACCCACCCGCCCCCAAACCCCGTCCAACACTGCCCCCCGCCCGCCTCCAAACCCTGTCCAATGCTGCCCACGCCCGCCTCCAAACCCTGTCCAACACTGCCCCCCGCCCGCCCCCAAAACCTGTCCAACACTGCCCCCTCGCACGCCCCCAAACCCTGTCCAACATGCCCCCAGCCCACCGCAAAACTCTGTCCAACACAGCCCCCCACCCCTCCCCAAACCCTGTCCAACAAAGCCCCCCCAGCCGTCCCCAAACCCTGTCCAACACTGCCTCCTCGCCCGTCTCCAAACCCTGTCCAACACTGCCCCGTGCCCACAACCAAACCCTGTCCAACACTGTCCCCTCACCCGCCCCCAAACCCTGTCCAACACTGCCCCCTCGCCTGCCCACAAACTCTGTCCAACACTGCCCCCCCGCCTGCCCCCAAACCCTGCTCAACACTGCCCCGTGCCCACAACCAAACCCGTCCAACACTGCCCCCTCGCCCGCCTCCAAACCCTGTCCAACACTGCCCTGTGCCCGCCCCCAAACCCTGTCCAAAACTGGCCCCCCACCCGCCTACAAGCCCTGTCCAAAACTGCCACCGCCTGGCCCCAAACCATGTCAAACACTGCCCCCTCGCACGCCCCCTAACCCCGTCCAACATGCCCCCTGCCCACCCCCAAACTCTGTCCAACACAGCCCTCCACCCGTCCCCAAACCTTGTCCAAAACTGCGCCCTCGCCCACCCCCAAACCCCTGTCCAACACTGCCCCCCTGCCCACCCCAAACCCTGTCCAAAACTGCCACCCGCCCGCCCCCAAACCTCATCCAACATTGCCCCCTGCCCACCCCCAAACCCCATCCAACACTGCTCCCCGCCCGCCCGCCCGCAAACTCTGTCCAACACTGCACGCTCGCCGGCCCCCAAACCCTGTCCAACACTGCCCCCCCACCCGCCCCCAAGTCCTGTCCAAAACTGCCACCGCCTGGCCTCAAACGCTGTCCAACACTGCCCCCTGTGCGTCCCCAAACCCTGTCCAACACTGCCCCCTCGCCCGCCTCCAAACCCTGTTCAAACCTGCCCCCTGCCCACAACCAAACCCTGTCCAACACTGCCGCCCGCGCGCCCCCAAACTCTGTCCAACACTGCCCCCTCGTCCGCCTCGAAACCCTGTCCAACACTGCCACTGCCCGCCCCCAATCCCTGTCCAACACTGCACCCCCACCCGCCCCCAAATCCTGTCCAAAACACCCACCGCCTGGCACCAAACCGTGTCCAACACTGCCACCCGCCCGCCCCCAAACCCCATCCAACACTGGCCCCTGCCCACCCCAAACCCCGTCCAACACTGCCCCCCACCCGCCCACAAACTCTGTCCAACACTGACCCCCCCACCCGCCCCCAAACTCTGTCCAACACTGCCCCCTCGCCCGCCTCGAAACCCTGTCCAACACTGCCCCCCCACCCGCCCCCAAATCCTGTCCAAAACTCCCACCGCCTGGCCCCAAACCCCGTACAACACTGCCCCCACGCCCACCCCCACACCCCATTCAACACTGCCCCCACCCACCCCCAACACTGCCACCCACCCGCCCCCAAACCCCATCCAACATTGCCCCCCGCCCACCCCCAAACCCTGTCCAACACTGCCCTCCCACCCGCCCCCAAGCCCTGTCCAAAACTGCCACTGCCTGGCACCAAACCCTATAAAACACTGCCCCCTTGCCTGCCCCCAAACTCTGTCCAACACTGCACCCTCGCCCGCCCTCAAACCCTGTCCAACACTGCACCCGCCTGCCCCCAAACCCTGCTCAACGCTGCCCCGTGCCCACAACCAAACCCCGCCCAACACTGCCCCCTCGCCCGCCTCCAAACCCTGTCCAACACTGCCCCCGCCTGCCCCCAAACCCTGCTCAACACTGCCCCGTGCCCACAACCAAACCCCGTCCAACACTGCCCCCTCGCCCGCCTCCAAACCCTGTCCAATACTGCCCCGTGCCCGCCCCCATACCCTGTCCAACACTGCCCCCTCACCCGCCCCCAAACCCTGTCCAACACTGCCCCCGCCTGCCCCCAAACCCTGCTCAACACTGCCCCGTGCCCACAACCAAACCCCGTCCAACACTGCCCCCTCGCCCGCCTCCAAACCCTGTTCAACACTGCCCCGTGCCCGCCCCCAAACCCTGTCCAACACTGCCCCCCGCCCGCCCCCAAACCCTGTCCAACACTGCCCCCCGCCCGCGTCCAAACCCTCTCCAACACTGCCCCCCGCCCGCCCCCAAACCCTGTCCAACACTGCCCCCCGCCCGCCCCCAAACCCTGTCCAACACTGCCGCCCGCCCGCCCCCAAACCCTGTCAAACACTGCCCCCGCCTGCCCCCAAACCCTGTCCAACACTGCTACCCGCCCGCCCCCAAACCCGGTCCAACACTGCCCCCCGCCCGCCCCCAAACCCTGTACAACACTGCCGCCCGCCCGCCCCCAAACCCCATCCAACACTGCCCCCCACCTGCCCCCAAACCATGTCCAACACTGCCCCCCGCCCGCCCCCAAACCCTGTCCAACACCGCCCCCGCCCGCCCCCAAACCCTGTCCAAAACTGCCACCATCAGGCCCCAAACCCCGTTCAACAATGCCCCCTGCCCACCCCCAAACCCCGTCCAACACTGCCCCCTGCCCACCCCCCAAAACCCGTCCAACACTGCCCCAGCCCGCCCACAAACCCCATCCAACACTGCCCCCCACCCGCCACCAAACACCGTCCATCATGCCCCCTGCCCACCCCCAAACCCTGTCCAACACTGCCCCCCACCTGCCCCCAAACCATGTCCAACACTGCCCCCACCTGCCCCCAAACCATGTCCAACACTGCCCCCCGCCCGCCCCCAAACCCTGTCCAACAACGCCCCCGCCCGCCCCCAAACCCTGTCCAAAACTGCCACCATCAGGCCCCTAACCCCGTCCAACATGCCCCCTGCCCACACCCAAACTCTGTCCAACACAGCCCTCCACCCGTCCCCAAACCCTGTCCAACAATGCCCCCCTGCCCACCCCAAACCCTGTCCAAAACTGCCACCCGCCCGCCCCCAAACCCCATCCAACACTGCCACCCACCCGCCCCCAAACCCCGTCCAACACTGCCCCCCGCCCGCCTCCAAACCCTGTCCAATGCTGCCCACGCCCGCCTCCAAACCCTGTCCAACACTGCCCCCCGCCCGCCCCCAAAACCTGTCCAACACTGCCCCCTCGCACGCCCCCAAACCCTGTCCAACATGCCCCCAGCCCACCGCAAAACTCTGTCCAACACAGCCCCCCACCCCTCCCCAAACCCTGTCCAACAAAGCCCCCCCAGCCGTCCCCAAACCCTGTCCAACACTGCCTCCTCGCCCGTCTCCAAACCCTGTCCAACACTGCCCCGTGCCCACAACCAAACCCTGTCCAACACTGCCCCGTGCCCACAACCAAACCCTGTCCAACACTGTCCCCTCACCCGCCCCCAAACCCTGTCCAACACTGCCCCCTCGCCTGCCCACAAACTCTGTCCAACACTGCCCCCCCGCCTGCCCCCAAACCCTGCTCAACACTGCCCCGTGCCCACAACCAAACCCTGTCCAACACTGCCCCCTCGCCCGCCTCCAAACCCTGTCCAACACTGCCCTGTGCCCGCCCCCAAACCCTGTCCAAAACTGCCACCGCCTGGCCCCAAACCATGTCAAACACTGCCCCCTCGCACGCCCCCTAACCCCGTCCAACATGCCCCCTGCCCACCCCCAAACTCTGTCCAACACAGCCCTCCACCCGTCCCCAAACCTTGTCCAAAACTGCGCCCTCGCCCACCCCCAAACCCCTGTCCAACACTGCCCCCCTGCCCACCCCAAACCCTGTCCAAAACTGCCACCCGCCCGCCCCCAAACCTCATCCAACATTGCCCCCTGCCCACCCCCAAACCCCATCCAACACTGCTCCCCGCCCGCCCGCCCGCAAACTCTGTCCAACACTGCACGCTCGCCGGCCCCCAAACCCTGTCCAACACTGCCCCCCCACCCGCCCCCAAGTCCTGTCCAAAACTGCCACCGCCTGGCCTCAAACGCTGTCCAACACTGCCCCCTGTGCGTCCCCAAACCCTGTCCAACACTGCCCCCTCGCCCGCCTCCAAACCCTGTTCAAACCTGCCCCCTGCCCACAACCAAACCCTGTCCAACACTGCCGCCCGCGCGCCCCCAAACTCTGTCCAACACTGCCCCCTCGTCCGCCTCGAAACCCTGTCCAACACTGCCACTGCCCGCCCCCAATCCCTGTCCAACACTGCACCCCCACCCGCCCCCAAATCCTGTCCAAAACACCCACCGCCTGGCACCAAACCGTGTCCAACACTGCCACCCGCCCGCCCCCAAACCCCATCCAACACTGGCCCCTGCCCACCCCAAACCCCGTCCAACACTGCCCCCCACCCGCCCACAAACTCTGTCCAACACTGACCCCCCCACCCGCCCCCAAACTCTGTCCAACACTGCCCCCTCGCCCGCCTCGAAACCCTGTCCAACACTGCCCCCCCACCCGCCCCCAAATCCTGTCCAAAACTCCCACCGCCTGGCCCCAAACCCCATACAACACTGCCCCCACGCCCACCCCCACACCCCATTCAACACTGCCCCCACCCACCCCCAACACTGCCACCCACCCGCCCCCAAACCCCCTCCAACATTGCCCCCCGCCCACCCCCAAACCCTGTCCAACACTGCCCTCCCACCCGCCCCCAAGCCCTGTCCAAAACTGCCACTGCCTGGCACCAAACCCTATAAAACACTGCCCCCTTGCCTGCCCCCAAACTCTGTCCAACACTGCACCCTCGCCCGCCCTCAAACCCTGTCCAACACTGCACCCGCCTGCCCCCAAACCCTGCTCAACGCTGCCCCGTGCCCACAACCAAACCCCGCCCAACACTGCCCCCTCGCCCGCCTCCAAACCCTGTCCAACACTGCCCCCGCCTGCCCCCAAACCCTGTCCAACACTGCCCCGTGCCCACAACCAAACCCCGTCCAACACTGCCCCCTCGCCCGCCTCCAAACCCTGTCCAATACTGCCCCGTGCCCGCCCCCATACCCTGTCCAACACTGCCCCCTCACCCGCCCCCAAACCCTGTCCAACACTGCCCCCGCCTGCCCCCAAACCCTGCTCAACACTGCCCCGTGCCCACAACCAAACCCCGTCCAACACTGCCCCCTCGCCCGCCTCCAAACCCTGTTCAACACTGCCCCGTGCCCGCCCCCAAACCCTGTCCAACACTGCCCCCCGCCCGCCCCCAAACCCTCTCCAACACTGCCCCCCGCCCGCGTCCAAACCCTCTCCAACACTGCCCCCCGCCCGCCCCCAAACCCTGTCCAACACTGCCCCCCGCCCGCCCCCAAACCCTGTCCAACACTGCCGCCCGCCCGCCCCCAAACCCTGTCAAACACTGCCCCCGCCTGCCCCCAAACCCTGTCCAACACTGCTACCCGCCCGCCCCCAAACCCGGTCCAACACTGCCCCCCGCCCGCCCCCAAACCCTGTACAACACTGCCGCCCGCCCGCCCCCAAACCCCATCCAACACTGCCCCCCACCTGCCCCCAAACCCTGTCCAACACCGCCCCCGCCCGCCCCCAAACCCTGTCCAAAACTGCCACCATCAGGCCCCAAACCCCGTTCAACAATGCCCCCTGCCCACCCCCAAACCCCGTCCAACACTGCCCCCTGCCCACCCCCCAAAACCCGTCCAACACTGCCCCAGCCCGCCCACAAACCCCATCCAACACTGCCCCCCACCCGCCACCAAACACCGTCCATCATGCCCCCTGCCCACCCCCAAACCCTGTCCAACACTGCCCCCCACCTGCCCCCAAACCATGTCCAACACTGCCCCCACCTGCCCCCAAACCATGTCCAACACTGCCCCCCGCCCGCCCCCAAACCCTGTCCAACAACGCCCCCGCCCGCCCCCAAACCCTGTCCAAAACTGCCACCATCAGGCCCCAAACCCCGTTCAACAATGCCCCCACCCCCACCCCCAAACCCTATCCAACACTGCCCCCACCCACCCCCACCACTGCCACTCACAAGTCCCCAAACCCCATCCAACACTGCCCCCTGCCCACCCCCAAACCCCGTCCAACACTGCCCCCCACCCATCCCCAAACCCTGTCCAACAATGCCCCCTCGCCCACAACCAAACCCTGTCCAACACTGCCACCACCAGGCCCCAAACCCCGTTCAACAATGCCCCCATGCCCACCCCCACACCCTATCCAACACCGCCGCCACCCACCCCCAACACTGTCACTCATCAGTCCCCAAACCCCATCCAACACTGCCCCCTGCCCGCCCACAAACCCCATCCAACACTGCCCCCCCGCCCACCTCCAAACCCTGTCCAACACTGCCCCCCGCCCGCCCCCAAAACCTGTCCAACACTGCCCCCCGCCCACTCCCAAACCCTGTCCAACAAAGCCCCCCACCCGTCCTCAAACCCTGTCCAACAAGGCCCCCCCACCCGTCCCCAAACCCTGTCCAACACTGCACCCTTGCCGGCCTCCAAATCCTGTCCAACACTGCCCCCCTGCCCACCCCAAACCCTGTCCAAAACTGCCACCCGCCCGCCCCCAAACCCCATCCAACATTGCCCCCTGCCCGCCCACAAACCCCATCCAACACTGCTCCCCGCCCGCCCGCCCACAAACTCCGTCCAACACTGCACCCTCGCCGGCCTCCAAACCCTGTCCAACACTGCCCCCGCACCCGCCCCCAAGTTCTGTCCAAAACTGCCACCGCCTGGCCCCAAACCCTGTCCAACACTGCCCCCCCACCCGCCCCCAAGTTCTGTCCAAAACTGCCACCGCCTGGCCCCAAACCCTGTCCAACACTGCCCCCTGTGTGCCCCCAAACCCTGTCCAACACTGCCCCCTCACCCGCCCCCAAACCCTGTCCAACACCGCCCCCGCCCGCCCCCAAACCCTGTCCAAACCTGCCACCACCAGGCCCCAAACCCCGTTCAACAATGCCCCCACGCCCACCCCCACACTCTATCCAACACTGCCCCCACGCCCACCCCCACACCCCATCCAACACTGCCCCCACCCACCCCCAACACTGCTACCCATCCGCCCCCAAACCCCATCCAACATTGCCCCCGCCCGCCCCCAAACCCTGTCCAACACTGCCCTCCCACCCGCCCCCAAGCCTTGTCCAAAACTGCCACTGCCTGCCCCCAAACTCTGTCCAACACTGCACCCTCGCCCGCCCCCAAACCCTGTCCAACACTGCCCCATGCCCGCCCCCAAACCCTGTCCAACACTGCCCCCGCCTGCCCCCAAACCCTGCTCAACGCTGCCCCGTGCCCACAACCAAACCCATCCAACACTGCCCCCTCGCCCGCCTCCAAACCCTGTCCAATACTGCCCCCTCACCCGCCCCCGAACCCTGTCCAACACTGCCCCCTCCTGCCCCCAAACCCTGCTCAACACTGCCCCGTGCCCACAACCAAACCCCGTCCAACACTCCCCCCTCGCCCGCCTCCAAACCCTGTCCAATACTGCCCCCCGCCCGCCCCCAAACCCTGTCCAACACTGCCCCCTCACCCGCCCCCAAACCCTGTCCAACACTGTCCCCGCCTGCCCCCAAACCCTGCTCAACACTGCCCCGTGCCCACAACCAAACCCTGTCCAACACTGCCCCCTCGCCCGCCTCCAAACCCTGTCCAACACTGCCCCGTGCCCGCCCCCAAACCCTGTCCAACACTGCCCCCCGCCCGCCCACAAACCCCATCCAACACTGCCCCCCCGCCCGCCTCCAAACCCCGTCCAACACTGCCACCCGCCCGCCCCCAAACCCTGTCCAACACTGCCCCCCGCCCGCCCCCAAACCCTGTCCAACATTGCCTCCCGCCCGCCCCCAAACCCTGTCCAACACTGCCCCCCGCCCGCTCCCAAACCTTGTCCAAAACTGCCATCACCAGGCCCCAAACCCCGTTCAACAATGCCCCCACCCACCCCCAACCCTGCCACTCACCAGTCCCCAAACCCCATCCAACACTGCCCCCTGCCCACCCCTAAACCCCGTCCAACACTGCCCCCCGCCCGCCCACAAACCCCATCCAACACTGCCCCCCGCCCGCCTCTAAACCCTGTCCAACACTACCCCACGCCCGCCCCCAAACCCTGTCCAACACTGCCCCCCACCCGCCCCAAAATCTGTCCAACACTGCCCCCTCGCACGCCCCCAAACCCCATCCAACATGCCCCCTGCCCACCCCCAAACTCTGTCCAACACAGCCCCCCCACCCGTCCCCAAACCCTGTCCAACAAAGCCCCCCACCCGTCCCCAAACTCTGTCCAACACTGCCCCCTCGCCCGCCTCCAAACCCTGTCCAACACTGCCCCTCGCCTGCCCCCAAACCCTGTCCAACACTGCCCCCTCGCCCGCCTCCAAACCCTGTCCAACACTGCCCCGTGCCCACAACCAAACCCTGTCCAACACTGCCCCTCGCCTGTCCCCAAACCCTGTCCAACACTGCACCCTCGCCCGCCCCAAACCCTGCTCAACACTGCCCCGTGCCCACAAACAAACCCCGTCCAACACTGCCCCCTCGCCCGCCTCTAAACCCTGTCCAACACTGCCCCCGCCTGGCCCCAAACCCTGTCCAACACTGCCCCCTTGCCCGCCTCCAAACCCTGTCCAACACTGCACCGTGCCCGCCTCCAAACCCTGTCCAACACTGCACCGTGCCCGCCCCCAAACCCTGTCCAACACTGCCCCCCGCCCGCCCCCAAACCCTGTCCAACACTGCCACCACCAGGCCCCAAACTCCGTTCAACAATGCCCCCACGCCCACCCCCACACCCTATCCAACACCGCCGCCACCCACCCCCAACACTGTCACTCACCAGTCCCCAAACCCCATCCAACACTGCCCCCTGCCCAACCCCAAACCCCGTCCAACACTGCCACCTGCCCATCCACAAACCCCATCCAACACTGCCCCCTTCCCGCCCCCAAATCCTGTCCAACACTGCTCCCTGCCCGCCCCCAAGCCCTGTCCAAAACTGCCACCGCCTAGCCCCAAACCATGTCCAACACTGCCCCCTCGTACGCCCCCAAACTCCGTCCAACATGCCCCCTGCCCACCCCCAAACTCTGTCCAACAAAGCCCCCCCACCCGTCCCCAAACCCTGTCCAACACTGCCCCCTCGCCCGCCTCCAAACCCTGTCCAACACTGCCCCGTGCCCACAACCAAACCCTGTCCAACACTGCCCCCTCACCCGCCCCCAAACCCTGTCCAACACTACCCCCGCCTGCCCCCAAACCCTGCTCAACACTGCCCCGTGCCCACAACCAAACCCCGTCCAACACTGCCCCCTCGCACGCCCCCTAACCCCGTCCAACATGCCCCCTGCCCACCCCCAAACTCTGTCCAACACAGCCCCCCACCCGTCCCCTGTCCAACACTGCACCCTCGCCCGCCTCCAAACCCTGTCCAACACTGCACCCTCGCCCGCCTCCAAACCCTGTCCAATACTGCCCCGTGCCCGCCCCCAAACCCTGTCCAACACTGCCCCCTCACCCGCCCCCAAACCCTGTCCAACACTGCCCCCGCCTGCCCCCAAACCCTGCTCAACACTGCCCCGTGCCCACAACCAAACCCTGTCCAACACTGCCCCCTCGCCCGCCTCCAAACCCCATCCAACACTGCCCCCTCGCCTGCCTCCAAACCCCATCCAACACTGCCCCCTCGCCCGCCTCCAAACCCTGTCCAACACTGCCCCCGCCTGCCCCCAAACCCTGCTCAACACTGCACCGTGCCCACAACCAAACCCCGTCCAACACTGCCCCCTCGCCCGCCCCCAAACCCTGTCCAACACTGCCCCCCGCCCGCCCACAAACCCACTCCAACACTGCCACCCGCCCGCCCCCAAACGCTGTCCAACACTGCCCCCCGCCCGCCCCCAAACCCTGTCCAACACTGCCGCCCGCCCGCCCCCAAACCCTGTCCAACACTGCCTCCCGCCCGCCTCCAAACCCTGTCCAATGCCGCCCCCGCCCGCCCCCAAACCCTGTCCAACACTGCCCCCCGCCCGCTCCCAAACCCTGTCCAAAACTGCCACCACCAGGTCCCAAACCCCGTTCAACAATGCCCCCACCCCACCCCCACACCCTATCCAACACTGCCCCCACCCACCCCCAACACTGCCACTCACCAGTCCCCAAACCCCATCCAACACTGCCCCCTGCCCACCCCCAAACCCCGTCCAACACTGCCCCCCCCCGCCCACAAACCCCATGCAACACTGCCCCCTCGCCCGTCCCCAAACCCTGTCCAACACTGCCCCCGCCTGCCCCCAAATCCTGCTCAACACTGCCCCGTGCCCACAACCAAACCCCGTCCAACACTGCCCCCTCGCCCGCCTCGAAACCCTGTCCAACACTGCCCCGTGCCCGCCCCCAAACCCTGTCCAACACTGCCCCCCGCCCGCCCACAAACCCCATCCAACACTGCCCCCCGCCCGCCCCCAAACCCTGTCCAACACTGCCCTCTGCCCGCCCCCAAACCCTGTCCAACACTGCCGCCCGCCCGCCCCCAAACCCCATCCAACATGCCCCCTGCCCACCCCCAAACTCTGTCCTACCCAGCCCCCTACCCGGCCCAAACCCTGTCCAACAAAGCCCCCCACCCGTCCCCAAACCCTGTCCAACACTGCCCCCTTGCCCGTCTCCAAACCCTGTCCAACACTGTCCCGTGCCCACAACCAAACCCTGTCCAACACTGCCCCTCACCCGCCCCCAAACCCTGTCCAACACTGCCCCCTCGCTTGCCCCCAAACTCTGTCCAACACTGCACCCTCGCCCGCCCTCAAACCCTGTCCAACACTGCCCCCTCCTGCCCCCAAACCCTGCTCAACACTGCCCCGTGTCCACAAACAAACCCTGTCCAACACTGCCCCCTCGCCCGCCTCCATACCCTGTCCAACACTGCCCCGTGCCTGCCCCCAAACCCTGTCCAACACTGCCCCCCGCCCGCCCACAAACCCCATCCAACACTGCCCCCCGCCCGCCTCCAAACCCACTCCAACACTGCCACCCGCCCGCCCCCAAACCCTGTCCAACACTGCCACCCGCCCGCCCCCAAACCCTGTCCAACACTGCCCCCCGCCCGCCCCCAAACCCTGTCCAACACTGCCGCCCGCCCGCCCCCAAACCCCATCCAACATGCCCCCTGCCCACCCCCAAACTCTGTCCTACCCAGCCCCCCACCCGTCCCCAAACCCTGTCCAACAAAGCCCCCCACCCGTCCCCAAACCCTGTCCAACACTGCCCCGTGCCTACAACCAAACCCTGTCCAACACTGCCCCTCACCCGCCCCCAAACCCTGTCCAACACTGCCCCCTCGCTTGCCCCCAAAGTCTGTCCAACACTGCACCCTCGCCCGCCCTCAAACCCTGTCCAACACTGCCCCCGCCTGCCCCCAAACCCTGCTCAACGCTGCCCCGTGTCCACAAACAAACACTGTCCAACACTGCCCCCCGCCCGCCCCCAAACCCTGTCCAACACTGCCACCACCAGGCCCCATACCACGTTCAACAATGCCCCCACGCCCACCCCCACACCCTATCCAACACCGCCGCCACCCACCCCCAACACTGTCACTCACCAGTCCCCAAACCCCATCCACACTGCCCCCTGCCCACCCCCAAACCCCGTCCAACACTGCCACCTGCCCGCCCACAAACCCCATCCAACACTGCCCCCTGCCTGCCCCCAAGTCCTGTCCAACACTGCCACCGCCTGGCCCCAAACCCTGTCCAACACTGCCCCCTCGCCCGCCTCCAATCCCTGTCCAACCCTGCCCCCTGCCCACAACCCAACCCTGTCCAACACTGCCACCCGCGCGCCCCCAAACCCTGTCCAACACTGCCACCGCCTGGCCCCAAACCCCGTTCAACAATGCCACCCCGCCCACCCCCAAACCCCATCAGACACTGCCCTCACCCACCCCCAAACCCTGTCCAACCCTGTCACCTGCCCGCCCCCAAAACCCAACCAACAATGCTCCCTGCCCACTCCCAAACCCCGTCCAACACTGCCCCCTCGCCCGCCTCGAAACCCTGTCCAACACTGCCACTGCCCGCCCCCAAACCCTGTCCAACACTGCCACTGCCCGCCCCCAAACCCTGTCCAACACTGCACCCCCACACGCCCCCAAGTCCTGTCCAAAACTCCCACCACCTGGCCCCAAACCGTGTCCAACACTGCCACCCACCCGCCCCCAAACCCCATCCAACACTGCCCCCTCGCCCGCCTCCAAACCCTGTCCAACACTGCCCCCGCCTGGCCCCAAACCCTGTCCAACACTGCCCCCTTGCCCGCCTCCAAACCCTGTCCAACACTGCACCGTGCCCGCCCCCAAACCCTGTCCAACACTGCCCCCGCCTGCCCCCAAACCCTGCTCAACACTGCCCCGTGCCCGCCCCCAAACCCTGTCCAACACTGCCCCCCGCCCGCCCCCAAACCCTGTCCAACACTGCCACCACCAGGCCCCAAACTCCGTTCAACAATGCCCCCACGCCCACCCCCACACCCTATCCAACACCGCCGCCACCCACCCCCAACACTGTCACTCACCAGTCCCCAAACCCCATCCAACACTGCCCCCTGCCCAACCCCAAACCCCGTCCAACACTGCCACCTGCCCACCCACAAACCCCATCCAACACTGCCCCCTTCCCGCCCCCAAATCCTGTCCAACACTGCTCCCTGCCCGCCCCCAAGCCCTGTCCAAAGCTGCCACCGCCTAGCCCCAAACCATGTCCAACACTGCCCCCTCGTACGCCCCCAAACTCCGTCCAACATGCCCCCTGCCCACCCCCAAACTCTGTCCAACAAAGCCCCCCCACCCGTCCCCAAACCCTGTCCAACACTGCCCCCTCGCCCGCCTCCAAACCCTGTCCAACACTGCCCCGTGCCCACAACCAAACCCTGTCCAACACTGCCCACTCACCCGCCCCCAAACCCTGTCCAACACTACCCCCGCCTGCCCCCAAACCCTGCTCAACACTGCCCCGTGCCCACAACCAAACCCCGTCCAACACTGCCCCCTCGCACGCCCCCTAACCCCGTCCAACATGCCCCCTGCCCACCCCCAAACTCTGTCCAACACAGCCCCCCACCCGTCCCCAAACCCTGTCCAACACTGCACTCTCGCCCGCCTCCAAACCCTGTCCAACACTGCACCCTCGCCCGCCTCCAAACCCTGTCCAATACTGCCCCGTGCCCGCCCCCAAACCCTGTCCAACACTGCCCCCTCACCCGCCCCCAAACCCTGTCCAACACTGCCCCCGCCTGCCCCCAAACCCTGCTCAACACTGCCCCGTGCCCACAACCAAACCCTGTCCAACACTGCCCCCTCGCCCGCCTCCAAACCCCATCCAACACTGCCCCCTCGCCCGCCTCCAAACCCCATCCAACACTGCCCCCTCGCCCGCCTCCAAACCCTGTCCAACACTGCCCCCGCCTGCCCCCAAACCCTGCTCAACACTGCACCGTGCCCACAACCAAACCCCGTCCAACACTGCCCCCTCGCCCGCCCCCAAACCCTGTCCAACACTGCCCCCCGCCCGCCCACAAACCCACTCCAACACTGCCACCCGCCCGCCCCCAAACGCTGTCCAACACTGCCGCCCGCCCGCCCCCAAACCCTGTCCAACACTGCCGCCCCCCCCCCCCCAAACCCTGTCCAACACTGCCTCCCGCCCGCCTCCAAACCCTGTCCAATGCCGCCCCCGCCCGCCCCCAAACCCTGTCCAACACTGCCCCCCGCCCGCTCCCAAACCCTGTCCAAAACTGCCACCACCAGGTCCCAAACCCCGTTCAACAATGCCCCCACCCCACCCCCACACCCTATCCAACACTGCCCCCCACCCACCCCCAACACTGCCACTCACCAGTCCCCAAACCCCATCCAACACTGCCCCCTGCCCACCCCCAAACCCCGTCCAACACTGCCCCCCGCCCGCCCACAAACCCCATGCAACACTGCCCCCTCGCCCGCCCCCAAACCCTGTCCAACACTGCCCCCGCCTGCCCCCAAATCCTGCTCAACACTGCCCCGTGCCCACAACCAAACCCCGTCCAACACTGCCCCCTCGCCCGCCTCCAAACCCTGTCCAACACTGCCCCGTGCCCGCCCCCAAACCCTGTCCAACACTGCCCCCCGCCCGCCCACAAACCCCATCCAACACTGCCCCCCGCCCGCCCCCAAACCCTGTCCAACACTGCCCCCTGCCCGCCCCCAAACCCTGTCCAACACTGCCGCCCGCCCGCCCCCAAACCCCATCCAACATGCCCCCTGCCCACCCCCAAACTCTGTCCTACCCAGCCCCCCACCCGGCCCAAACCCTGTCCAACAAAGCCCCCCACCCGTCCCCAAACCCTGTCCAACACTGCCCTGTGCCCGCCCCCAAACCCTGTCCAACACTGCCCCCCGCCCGCCCACAAACCCCATCCAACACTGCCACCCGCCCGCCCCCAAACCCTGTCCAACACTGCCCCCCGCCCGCCCCCAAACTCTGTCCAACACTGCACCCTCGCCCGCCCTCAAACCCTGTCCAACACTGCCCCCGCCTGCCCCCAAACCCTGCTCAACACTGCCCCGTGCCCACAACCAAACCCCGTCCAACACTGCCCCCTCGCCCGCCCCCAAACCCTGTCCAACACTGCCCCCGCCTGCCCCCAAATCCTGCTCAACACTGCCCCGTGCCCACAACCAAACCCCGTCCAACACTGCCCCCTCGCCCGCCTCCAAACCCTGTCCAACACTGCCCCGTGCCCGCCCCCAAACCCTGTCCAACACTGCCCCCCGCCCGCCCACAAACCCCATCCAACACTGCCCCCCGCCCGCCCCCAAACCCACTCCAACACTGCCACCCGCCCGCCCCCAAACCCTGTCCAACACTGCCACTGCCCGCCCCCAAACCCTGTCCAACACTGCCACTGCCCGCCCCCAAACCCTGTCCAACACTGCACCCCCACCCGCCCCCAAGTCCTGTCCAAAACTCCCACCACCTGGCCCCAAACCGTGTCCAACACTGCCACCCACCCGCCCCCAAACCCCATCCAACACTGCCCCCTGCCCACCCCAAACCCCGTCCAACACTGCCCCCCACCCACCCCAAGCCCTGTCCAAAACTGCCACTGCCTGGCCCCAAACCCCGTTCAACACTGCCCCCACCCACCCCCAACACTGCCACCCACCCGCCCCCAAACCCCATCCAACATTGCCCCCCGCCCGCCCCCAAACCCTGTCCAACACTGCCCTCCCACCTGCCCCCAAACCCTGTCCAACACTGCCACTGCCCGCCCCCAAACCCTGTCCAACACTGCACCCCCACCCGCCCCCAAGTCCTGTCCAAAACTCCCACCACCTGGCCCCAAACCGTGTCCAACACTGCCACCCACCCGCCCCCAAACCCCATCCAACATTGCCCCCCGCCCACCCCCAAACCCTGTCCAACACTGCCCTCCCACCTGCCCCCAAGCCCTGTCCAAAACTGCCACTGCCTGGCCCCACACCCTGTCCAACACTGCCCCCTCGCATGCCCCCAAACCCTGTCCAACATGCCCCCTGCCCACCCCCAAACTCTGTCCAACGCAGCCCCCCACCCGTCCCCAAACCCTGTCCCCATAAAAAGCCCCCCCACCCGTCCCCAAACCCTGTCCAACACTGCCCCCTCGCCCGCCTCTAAACCCTGTCCAACACTGCCCCGCCCGCCCCCAAACCCCATCCAACACTGCCCCCCGCCCGCCCCCAAACCCTGTCCAACACTGCCCCCCCACCCGCCCCCAAACCCCATCCAACACAGACTCCCACCCCGCCCCCCAAACCTTTTCCAACACTGCCCCCTCACCTGGCCCCCAACCCTGACTAACACTGCCCCTCCACCGCCCCCAAACCCCATCCAACACTGACCCCCCGCCCGGCCCCATATCACGTCCACCGCTGCCCGTCGCCCACCCCCAAACCCTTTCCAACACTGCCTCCCCCCACCTGTCCCCCAAACCCCATCTAACACTGGCCCCCCCCACCCGCCCCCCAAACCCTGTCCAACACTGGCCCTCTACCTGTCCCCAAACACCGTTCAACACTGACCGCCCACCCGCCCCAAACCCATCCAACACCACCCCCCCCCCCCCCATTCTGCCCCCAAGCCCCGTCCACACCGTATCCAACACCGCCGCCACCCACCCCCAACACGGTCACTCATCAGTCCCCAAACCCCATCCAACACTGCCCCCCCCGCCCGGCCCCAAACCCCATCCAACACTACCCCTCACCCGCCTCCAAACCCCATCCAACAATGCCCCCGCCCGTCCCCAAACCCCGTCCAACACAGCCCCCCACCCTGCCCCCAAACTCTTTCCAACACTGCCCCCCCACCTGTCCCCAAACCCCGACTAACACTGCCCCCCCACCCGCCCTAAGCCCATCCAACAGTGCCTCCCCACCTGCCCCCCAAACCCATCCAACACTGCCCCCCATGCCTGTCCCAAATGCTTCCAACACTGGCCCCCTACCTGCCCCCAAACACCGTCCAACACTGCCCCCCCACCCGCCCCAAACCCATCCAACATTGCACCCCCGCCCGCCCCAAACCCTTTGCAACACTGCCCCTCGCCTGTCCCACAAACCCCATCCAACACTGCCCCCCCCACCCGCCCAATCCCGTCCAACACTGCCCCCCCGCCCGACACCAAACACCGTCCAACACTGCCCCCCCGCCCGACACCAAACCCCATCCAACACTGCCCCCCACCCACCCCAAACACCGTCCAACACTGCCCCCCACCCCAAACTCATCCTACACTCCCCCCATCCCGCCCCCAATCCCGTCCAACACTGCCCCGCGCCCACCCCCAAACCCCGTCCAACATTCCCCCCGCCCGCCCAAAAACCTCTCCAACACTGCCCCCCCGTGCGCCCCCAAATCCCGTACGACACTGCCACCCCGCCTACCCCCACACCCCGTCCAACACTGCCCCCATACCCGTCCCCAAATCCCGACTGACACTGTCCCCCCCCGCCTGTCCCCAAACCCCGTCCAACACTGCACAACGCCTGCCCCTAAACCCCTTCCAACACTGTCCCCCGCCCGCCCACAAACTCCGTCCAACACCGCCCCCCGCCCATCCACAAATCCGGTCCGACACTGCCCCCCCGCCTGTCCCCAAACCCCTTCCAACACTGCCCACCCACCCGCCCCCAAACCTGTCCAACACTGTCCCCCACCGTCTTCAAACCCCATCCATCACCACCCCCTGCCCGCCCCCACACCCCGTCCAACACCACCCCCGCTCACCAACAAATCCCGAACAACACTGCCTCCCGCCTGCCCCCAAACCCTGTCCAACACCGCCCCCCCACCCGCGCACAAACCCTATCCAACACTGCCCCCCTCACCCGCCCTCAAACCCCGTCCAACACTGCTCCCCTCCCACCCCCAAACACATCCAACACCACCCTCCCGCCCGCCCCCAAACCCCGTCCAACACTGCCCCCGCCTGCCCCAAACCCTGTCCAACACTGCCCCTGCCCGCCCACCAACCCCATCCAATACTGCCCCCGCCTGCCCCCAAACCCCCTCCAAAACTGCCCCCTGCCCGAATGCAAACTCCATCTAACACTGCTCCCGCCTGTCCCCAAACCCTGTCCAACACTGCTCCCCACCCATCCCCAAACCCATCCAACACCACCCCATGCCCGCCCCCAAATCCCAACCGACACTGCCCCCCGCACGCCCCACAACCCCGTCCAACATTGCCCTCCCACCCTGTCCAATACTGCCCCCTGCCTGCCCCCAAACCCCATCCATCACTGCACACCCACCCCACTCTCAAACCACGTTCAACAATGACACCCGCCCACCCCCAAACCCCATCAGACACTGCCTCCCGCCTGCCCCCAAACCCCCTCCAACACTGTCCCCTGCCCGCACCCAAACTGCCCCCCACCCGAACGCAAACTCCATTGAATACTGCCCCCGCCCGCCCCCAAACCCCGTCCAACACTGCACCCCACCCACCCCCAAACCCATCCAACACTGCCCCCCCGCCCGCCCCCAAACCCCGTCCAACACTGCACCCCACCCACCCCCAAACCCATCCAACACTGCCCCCCCGCCTGCCCCCAAACCCCGTTCAACAATGCTCCACCGCCCACCCTCAAACCCCATCAGACACTGCCTCCCGTCTGAAACCAAACTCCATCCAAACTGCCCCGCCCGCCCCCAAACCCCGCCCAACACTGCCCCCTGCCTGCCCTGAAACCCCGTCCAACACTGCCCCCATCCACAAACCCTTTCCAATACTGCCCCCTCACCCGCCCCCAAACCCTGTCCAACACCGCCCATCCGCCCTCCCCCAAACCCTGTCCAATACTGCCTCCTGCCTGCCTCCAAACCCTGTCCAACACCACCCTTCGCCTACCCCCAAACCTCATCCAACACTGCACCCCTGCCTGCCCCCAAACCAATCCAACATTCCCCCACCCGCACCAAAACCCCACCAACACTGCCCCCCGCACGCCCCACAACCCTGTCCAATACTGCCCCCTGCCTGCCCCCAAACCCCATCCATCACTGCACACCCACCCCAATCTCAAACTACGTTCAACAATGCCACCCGCCCACCCCCAAACCCCATCAGACACTGCCTCCCGCCTGCCCCCAAACCCCCTCCAACACTACCCCCTGCCCGCACCCAAACTGCCCCCCGCCCGAATGCAAACTCCATCGAACACTGCCCCCGCCCGCCCCCAAACCCATCCAACACTGCACTCCACCCACCCCCAAACCCATCCAATACTGCACCCCGCTTGCCCCCAAACGCCCTCCAATGCTGCCCCCGCCCGAAACCAAAATCCATCCAACACTGCCCCCGCCCGCCCCAAACCCTGTCCAACACTGCCCCCGCCCGCCCCAAACCCTGTCCAACACTGCCCCCGCCCGCCCCAAACCCTGTCCAACACTGCCCCCGCCCGCCCCAAACCCTGTCCAACACCGCCCCCCCGCCCCAAACCCTGTCCAACACTGCCCCCGCCCGCCCCAAACCCTGTCCAACACTGCCCCCGCCCGCCCCAAACCCTGTCCAACACTGCCCCCGCCCGCCCCAAACCCCGTCCAACACCGCCCCCCGCCCCAAACCCCGTCCAACACTGCCCCCGCCCGCCCCAAACCCTGTCCAACACTGCCCCCCGCCCCAAACCCTGTCCAACACTGCCCCCGCCCGCCCCAAACCCTGTCCAACACTGCCCCCGCCCGCCCCAAACCCTGTCCAACACCGCCCCCCGCCCCAAACCCTGTCCAACACTGCCCCCGCCCGCCCCAAACCCTGTCCAACACCGCCCCCCGCCCCAAACCCCGTCCAACACTGCCCCCGCCCGCCCCAAACCCTGTCCAACACTGCCCCCGCCCGCCCCAAACCCTGTCCAACACCGCCCCCCGCCCCAAACCCTGTCCAACACTGCCCCCGCCCGCCCCAAACCCTGTCCAACACTGCCCCCGCCCGCCCCAAACCCTGTCCAACACTGCCCCCGCCCGCCCCAAACCCCGTCCAACACCGCCCCCCGCCCCAAACCCCGTCCAACACTGCCCCCGCCCGCCCCAAACCCTGTCCAACACTGCCCCCCGCCCCAAACCCTGTCCAACACTGCCCCCGCCCGCCCCAAACCCTGTCCAACACTGCCCCCGCCCGCCCCAAACCCTGTCCAACACCGCCCCCCGCCCCAAACCCTGTCCAACACTGCCCCCGCCCGCCCCAAACCCTGTCCAACACCGCCCCCCGCCCCAAACCCCGTCCAACACTGCCCCCGCCCGCCCCAAACCCTGTCCAACACCGCCCCCCGCTCCAAACCCCGTCCAACACTGCCACCGTCTGCCTCCAAACCCTATCCAACACTGCCCCCGCCCGCCCCAAACCCCTCCTACACTGCCCCGTGCCCACCCCCAAGCCCCGTCAAATACTGTCCCGCCGCCTGTTCCCAAACCCCATCCAATATTCCCCCCGCCCACCCAAAAACCCCTCCAACACTGCACCCCCGCCCACCCCCAAGCCCCGTCTGACACTGCCTCCCTGCCCGGACCCACACCCCGTCCAACACTGCCCCTCGCCCGATGCCCAAACCCCCTGCTTGCCCCCACACCCTGTCTAATACCGCCACTCACCCACCCCCAAACCACGTCCAACACTGCCCCCTCACTCGCCCCCAAACCCTGTCCAATACTGCCCCCCGCCTGCACCAAACCCCATCCATCACTGCTCTCCCACCCCACTCTCAAACCCCGTTCAACAATGCCGCCCGCCCACCCCCAAACCCCATCAGGCACTGTCTCCTGCCTGCCCCCAAACCCCCTCCAAAACTGCCCCCTGCCCGCACCCAAACCCCCTCCAAAACTGCCTCCTGCCCAAACACAAACTCCATCCAACACTGCCCCCGCCCGTCCCCAAACCCCGTCTAACACTGTCCCCCCACCCATCCCCAAACCCATCCAACACCACCCCCCCGCCCGTCCCCAAACCCGGTCCAACACTGCACCCCCGCCCGGCTCCAAACCCCTCCTACACTGCCCCGCGCCCGCCCCCAAGCCCCATCCAACACTCCCCCCGCCTGCTCCAAAACCCCTCCAACACTGCCTCCCCGCCTGGCCCCACACCCCGTCCAACACTGCCCCTCTCCCGCCCCCAACCCCCCCCCAACACTACCCCTAGCTTGCCCCCACACCTTGTCCAATGCTGCCCCTCAACCAACCCCCAAACCAGCCCAACACTGCCCCCGCCCGCCCCCAAACCCCATCCAACACTGCGCCCCAGCCACCCCCAAACCCATTCCAACATCACCCTCCGCCCGTCCCAATACCCCGTCCAACACTGCCACAGCCTGCCCCCTAGACCCGCCCAAAACTGCACCCCACCCACCCCCAACCCAGCTAACACTGCGCCCCGCCTGCCCCCAAAACCCGTCCAACACTGACCCCACCCATCCCCAAACCCAACCAACACTGTCCCCCCGCCCGCCCCCAAACACCATCCAACACTGCACCCCACCCATCCCCAAACCCATCTAACAGCACCCCCCACCCATCCACAAACCCCATCCAACACTGTCCCCGCCTGCCCCCAAACCCCGTCCAACACTGCCACCCACCCACCCCCAAACCCATCCGACATCACCCCCCCCGCCCGTCCCCAAACCCGGTTCAACACTGCCCCCGCCTGCCCCCAAACCCTGTCCAACAATGCACCCCACCCATCCCCAAACCCATCCAACACCATCCCCAGCCCATCCCCAAACCCCGTCCAACACTGCCCCCACCAGCCCCCAAACCCCGTTCAGCAATGCTCCACCGCCTACCCTCAAACCCCATCAGACAATGCCTCCCGCCCGCCCACAAACTCCCTCCAATGCTGCCCCCAACCGCTCCCAAACCCCCTCGAAAACTGCCCCCCCGCCCGAAACCAAATTCCGTCCAACACTGCCCCCTCACCCGTCCCCCAAACCCCATCCAACACAAACCCCGTCCAACACTGCCCCCTCCCCCCCCAAACCCCATCCAACACTGCCCCATCACCCGACCCCCCCAAACCCGGTTCAACACCGCCCCCCCGCCCATCCCCAAACCCCGTCCAACACTGCCCCCTCCCCCCCCAAACCCCATCCAACACTGCCCCATCACCCGCCCCCCCAAACCCGGTTCAACACCGCCCCCCCGCCCATCTCCAAACCCCGTCCAACACTGCCCCCTGCCCGCCCACAAACCCCGTCCAACACTGCCCCCGCCTGCCCCCAATCCCTGTCCAACACTGCCCCTCACCCACCCCCATACCATGTCCAACACCGCCCCCCACCTGCCCCCAAACCCTGTCCAACACTGCCCCTCACCCACCCCCATACCCTGTCCAACACCGCCCCCCACACGCCCCCAAACCCTGTCCAACACCGCCCCTCGCCCAACCCCAATCCTCGTCCAACACGGCCCTCACCCCCGCCCCCAAATCCCATCCAACACTGACCCCCCATCTGCCCCCAAACCCATCCAACACCGCCCCCCCGCCTGCCCCCAAACCCCGTCCAACACTGCCACCCACCCCGCCCCCAAACCCCATCCAACACCACCCTCCTGCCAACCCCTAAAACCCGTCCAACACTGCCCCCCCCGCCTGCCCCAAACCCTGTCCAACACTGCTCCTCGACCACTCCCAAACCCAGTCCAACACCGCCCCTTGCTCACCCCCCAAATCCTGTCCAACACCGCCCCTCGCGCATCCCCAAACCTTATCCAACACTGCCCCCGCCCCCAAAACCCATCCAACATTGCCCCTCACCCGCCCACAAACCTCATCCAACACCGCACCCCCGCCCACCCCCAAACCCCGTCCAACACTGCCCCTCTGGCCCCAAAACCAATTCAACACTGCCCCCTACCCACCCACAAACCCTATCCAACGCCGCCCCCCCTGCCCCCCCAAACCCCGTCCAATATTGCCCCCTGCCTGCCCCCAAACCCTAACCAACACTGTCCCCCCACCCCGCCCGCAAATCCCGTCCAACACTGCCTCCCGCCCGCCTTCAAACCCCATCCAACACTGCCTCCCGCCCGCCCCAAACCCCATCCAACGCTGTCTCCCGTCTGCCCCCAAACCCCGTCCAACACTGCCCCCCGCCCGCCCCCAAACCCCGTCCAACACTGTCCCCCACCCGCCCCCAAACCCCGTCCAACGCTGCCCCCTCGCCCGCCCCCAAACCCCATCGAACACTGACCCCCCGCCCACCCACAAACCCCATCCAACACTGCCCCTGCCTGCCCCATACCCTGTCCAACACTGTCCCCCCGCCCGCCCCAATCCCAATTCAACACTGCCCCCATACCCCATCTAACACTGCACCCCTACCGCCCCCAAACCCCATCCAACACTGCCCTCCTGCCTGTCCCCAAGCACCATCCAACACTGCCCCCATCCATCCCCAAACCCATCCGACACCACCCCCTGCTCACCCCCCACACACTGTCCAACACTGTCCCCCTCCCACCCCAAACCCATCCAACACCGCCCCCCGCCCACCTCCAAACCCTGTCCAACACTGCCCCACCCGCCCCCAAACCCATCCAACACCGCCCCCCCGCCTGGCCCCAAACCCCGTCCAACACTACTCCCTGCCCACTCCCAAACTCCATCCAACACCGCCCCCACCCGCCCCCAAACCCCATCCAACACTGTCCCCTGCCTGCCCCCAAACCCCATCCAACACTGCCCCCCACCCACCCCAAACCCTGTCCAACACTGTCCCCGCGCCCACCCCCAAAACCTGTCCAACACTGCCCCCTACCCGCCACCTAACCCAGTCCAACACTTCCCCCCCCGACCGCCCCCAAACCCCATCCAACACTGCCTCCCGCCCACCCCAATCCCCATCCACCGTGCCCTCTGCCCGCCCCATACCCTGTCCAACACTGCCCTCCCACCCACCCCCAAACCCTGTCTAAAACTGGCCCTTGCCAGTCCCCAAACCCCATCCAACACCGCCCCCTACCCTACCCCAAACAACGTCCAGCACCGCACCCCATCCGTCCCACCACCACCCTGCACGCAACCCCCATCTGCCTCTCCCCCCACCCCCTTACACCCCCAATCCCTCCCCAAGACAGCCGCACTGGATACCAACAACAAGACCGCTGCTGTTGCTATTGCCATTTGGAGGGTGTGTCTCCAAATAACGCACACACACACAACTTTTTACTGTAACTTTTTGACAGGTTCCACCTCTGCCCTGTACAGGACAATGTTGGAGATTATCTGAGGAAGGGGGGGTTTAGGGTACATGCCTGTGTAGAACTCAAGGGAAAGTGTGGGAAGAGAGGGAGGGTGGGGGGGGGGGCACGGTGGGAGGTCAGTCATTTAGACACAGTGCCTATATTCCCATCAGAGCCTCCTGATGAAGAGCTTATGCCCGAAACATCGAATTTCCTGTCCCTTGGATGCTGCCTGACCTGCTGTGCTTTAACCAGCAACACATTTTCAGTTTCCATCAGAGCCGGACTATTCTTTGGCAACACTTTTAATCATTGTAAATAAAGACATGATCAGTGTTGGACACACGTCTTTGATGTTATGTTTCTGTCGGGACCTTGAGATCTTCTTCAGATAATCCAATTTTCGGATAATTGGTATTCGGATAATCGAGGTTCCCCCGTACATAGAATTTTGTGAATATTTAATAGAATCATGATATATTTAGTGGTTACTTTTGATGTAGCTGTAATCACTTGCCTGCATTGTATTTAATTGTATAAGCTTATAATAAAGTAGGGACTGATTTAATTGTCTAAATTTAACACACACATTGGAAGTATCAACATTTTGAAAATGTGTTGCTGGTCAAAGCACAGCAGGCCAGGCAGCATCTCAGGAATAGGGAATTTGACGTTCCTGATGAAGGGCTTGTGCTCGAAACGTCGAATTCCCTATTCCTGAGATGCTGCCTGGCCTGCTGTGCTTTGACCAGCAACACATTTTCAGCTGTGATCTCCAGCATCTGCAGACCTCATTTTTTTACTCAGTATCAACATTTTACAATGTGAAGCAAATTATAACATTATATTTTAGCACAATTTGAAAACTGAGGATGGTATCCTGTGGAAGTCTGAGTGATGTGGTTTCTGGTGAAGTGTGTGGTAACACTGGGCGCCAAATGTGTTAAGGCCCATCTCAGCATTGAGATTGCCTCACTCCATCTTGTAGACTTTTCACAAGTGCCATGATGCAGTTCTCGTCGGACAGTGGTGGTCTCCACAATCTGCCTTATTAATATTCAGACTCCATCCCACCAAACTCACCAAATATGCTAGATGTCAGGAAAACCCGACAAGTAAGTCAGAGTGTGTAGTTGGCAGTTTTAGCCCTCAACTTGCTCTGAATGGCTTTCATGTTAGTGAGTGGCAACATCTTAGGGCATGATGCCCAAGCAGCAGCCACATATACCCTTCATCTATGGTCTCTGGCACATGGCACATACTAACCAAGGATGACCATCATGGTTCCTTTCTGAAATACTTATACTCATGAGGCACCAATTTGCATTAGCAACTAGCATTAAGAAGGCTACAACAGAGACACTTTGTGCACACAGACAGGGACCCAGCTGAAGGACTGGATCAGAGATGCTCATTAGCTATCTTCACACCCACACTGTCCATGCTTTGCCATGTCTGTTAGTGCACTGGTGCTTCAGTCAGAGCTAAAGGCTTTCACCTGTATCATTCTAACAGGCCGTTTAGTGGAGACTCTTGGACAGGCTGCTTGTCATGTTTGTCATTACTGAATGGTCCAAGGGAGGGAGGAAGTGAATGACACAACAGTGTAACACCTAGAGTATACGCCAGCTGCCTGAATGGCAAACACACTGCACGTTCCTTCAAACAAATAGCCATGTCAGCAACTGGTGTGGGACACTTCAGTATAGTCATGGCAGGAGACACCACTGTGGCCTCCACAGAGGGAGGGGAAAGGAGTAGGATGGGCATTAATAAATTGCAATGCCTGGGTTCAGGGCATAAAGAGGGCAGTTGGCACAAAGTTTGGTGTGGTAGGTCTCCACTTTGAGGGGATGGTTCAGTTTAGGTTGTTAGGGTAGTGTGAAGTAAATGGGGGACATGCAGTCAGTAGAAGGGGGGCTTACAGAGGGACCAGGCAGGACCAGGCACTGATAGTGTCCACTGCAAGCTGTATTCCCAGCTCTCACTTTCCTTTCTCTGGATCTAAAGTGCTACTGGAAAATAATTGGAACAACATCTCGGCTTGATGGGTGAAAGTGCAGGACAATGTTTGCTGGTTGTCAGAACGTTGCACTGACAAAAACACATGAAAGAAGATTCGCAAAGCAAAGCTACATTTAATTTGCAGTCATTGCACCATTTCAAATCGAGGCTGCTTTGGACACCAGGTGCTGGTCAAAGATGATCTGCTATATATTATTGGATCTTGGCAATCTTAATGATGTTAGCAGCAGTGACATTACAAAAGTGTTGACCAGTGTTGGCTAAAAGGAAATCACTGTTCAACCCACCTTCAAGAGCCTGGTGGTTTATCCATCATGAAAGTAGATCTGGTGTCTGTGCAGACTGTAGTGTGAGGTAAAGACACGGCCCTGATAATCTGGGTGCAGTATGTCTCTCTTTCTCTCTGAACGGTGAATTGTGCTCAGCCATCAGCAACAGTGTTAGCCACTGATGACTGTTCTGAGATCTAAGAAACTCTTTCAGTCCTTCTGTTCCCAATTTTGGTCCTTCCCACGGTGAGCAATGAGCCCTGCCCAATGAGGGATTAGATTAGATTCCCTACAGGATGGAATCAGGTCCTTTGGCTCAACAAGTTCACACCAACCCTCCAAAAAGTAACCCATCCATACCCATTCCTCTACCCTAAATTTACCCCTGACTAACGCACCTAACACTATGGGCAATTTAGCATGGCCAGTTCACCTGACCTACACATCTTTGAATTGTGGGAGGAAACCAGAGCACCCAGAGGAAACCCACGCAGATACGGGGAGAGTATGCAAGCTCCACGAAAAAGGCTTGGTAGGAAGGATTAGGGAGAACCCAAAGACATTTTAGTCATATGTGAGGGATATGAGAATGATCAGGGAGAAGGCAGGGCCGATCAGGGATAGCATAGGGAACATGTGCATGGAATCTGAGCAGATAAGAGAAGCCCTAAATGAATTTTTTGTTTTGGCTTTCACTAAAGAATGGGACCTTGTTGTGAATGAGAACTTTGAGGAGCGGGGAAACAGGCTTGAATAAATCTAGATTGAAGGAGTTGATGTGCTGGACATTTTGGCAAACATTAAGATTGATAAATCCCCAGGGCCAGACCAGATTTATCCCAGATTGCTCTGGGAAGCAACAAAGGAGGTTGCTAAGCTGCTGGTGAAGATCTTTGCCTCCTCACTCTCCACTGGAGAATTGGAGGGAGGCGAATATTGTTCCTCATTTCAAAAAGGGGAATAGGGAAATCCCTGCAATTACAGAGCAGCCAGTCTTATGTCCGTGGTCAGCAAGGTTTTGAAAAGAATTATAAGGGATAGGATTTATGACTATTTGGAAAAGCACAGCTTTGTGAGGGACAAGTCATGCCTCACAAATCTTATTGAGTTCTTTGAGGAGGTGACAAGACATGTTGACGAAGGTCGAGCAGTGGATGTGGTGTACATGGACTTCAGTAGGCTTATTCATAAAGTCGGGCGGCATGGAATGCAGGGAGATTTGGCTATCTGGATTCAGAATTGATTGGCTGACAGAAGGCAGAGAGTGGTTGTAGATGGAAAGTATTCTGCCTGGAGGTCAGTGGTGAATGATGTCCTGCAAGGCTCTGTACTTGGGCCTCTGCTCTTTGTAGTTTTTATAAATGACTTGGATGAGGAGGTTGAAGGGTGGGTTAGTAAATTTGCCGATTGGAGATGTTGTTGATAGTATCGAGGGCTATTGCAGGCTGCAGCGTGACATTGACAGGATGCAGAGCTAGGCTGAAAAATGGTAGATGGAGTTCAACCTGGATAAATGTGAAGTGATGCATTTTGGAAGATCGAACTTGAATGCTGAATATAGGATTAAGGACAGGATTCTTGGCAGAGTGGAGGAATAGCGTGATTTTGGTGTTCAAGCGCATAGATCCCTCAAAGTTGCCACCCAAGTGGATAGGGTTGTTAAGAAAGCATATGGTGTTTTGGCATTCATTAACAGGAAGATTGAGTTTAAGAGCCGTGAGGTTTTGCTGCAGCTCTACAAGTCCCTTGTGAGATCACACTTGGAATATTATGTCCAATTCTGATCGCCCTATTATAGGAAAGATGTGGAGGCTTTGGAGAGGGTGCAAAGAAGGTTTACCAGGATGATGCCTGGACTGGAGTTGACTGAGTTTGGACTTTTCTCTTTGGAGAGAAGTAGGAAGAGAGGTGATTTGATCGAGGTGTACAAGGTAATGAGAGGTATGGATAGAGTCAATAGCCAGGGACTTTTCCCCAGGGCAGGATTGATTGCTACGAGGGGTCATAGTTTTAATGCGTTAGGAAGAAGGTATAGAGGAAACGTCAGAGATACACAGAGAGTTGTGAATGCATGGAATGCGTTGCCAGCGGTGGTAGTGAAAGCAGTCACTGGGGACATTTAAGCAACTGCTGGACATGCACATGGATACCAGTGAATTGAGGGAAATGTAGTTTAGGTTATTTTATTTTAGATTAGGATTAATCCTCGGCACAACATTGTGGGACAAAAGGCCTGTACTGTGCTGTACTTTTCTATGTTCTATGTTCTATGAGGATCACCCAGCTCAGGGAGAAGATACAATCCCTGGGCATCTCAGGATGTGTGGAGTTCTCAAGAGATCCAGAATTTTCCAGCTCTGATTCCATTTCCTGGGGATGAAGTGCAATAGCAATACAAGCTCCTCTTGTCCCAGAACGCTGACAGAACTGTACCGGATGCTGGAACACGAACTGAGAGCTGCAGGAGCGAGAGACCATCTTCTCCCAGTGGCTGGGAAGATCACTGCTGCATTGAACTTCTTTGTAACTGATTCCTCCTAAGGATCTGTGTGGGATCTCTCAATCATGCACCTTTAAATACAACAGGATAGTGACTAGTGCCATCTTTGCCAGGCACAGTGCTGCACCTCAGGCAGTAGGACTCAGAAACATTGCTGGGATCCCTCAGTTGCCGAGTTCCATTGACAGTACACACATGGCACTGAGAGGGCTGTACCACAGTGCAGTGCAATCCATCAACTGTGAATGTCATAACCCATTAGCCAGACTAGATTACTTATGACTAAAGGTCATTTTAAACTAGAGCTGATCAGTCATTCTCCAAAGCCATCTGCAGTTTCCCTGACTGAAACACAGCATTGCATTGTACAATCGACACAATTAGGTCAGGAATTGTGGGAATATACAAGGATGATTAGTTGACACATTTATGGAATATTAGATAGAATCCCTGATAAAATTGGTTTCGATGTTTGTTTTATGATGATTTTACTTATACATCATGGCCAAGAGGACACTGTGATGTATGAAATAGAGGGAAGAGAAGATGGAAAATTATTGATGAATGGAGATTCAGTGCTATCTCAGATAATTCACCCACCCAGAAAGTGAATGCAGTCTCTGAACCCTCCTCTTCCCTCACTATCCCCACCACTCATCCTCCCTACACCTGGGGACGAGGACCTCCGCATCATGAAGGTCAAGATTGTGCAGCATGCAGTGGACCACAGCCCCCTCTCTGGTGAGTACTGAAAAAGCTCATCCAGAACGTTCCTGTCAGCATTGTGTGAACTCCCCCAGTGGGCATCCTGATCACAGTTTGTATGGTAACTAAGTTACTGCCATATTGTCATATGCATATTGCCCACTTGTGTTACAGGGTGTGCACAAAATCAATAACCATGAGCCTTGTCACTTGATACCTGCCCTCCAGACTCTCTTAGTACAACAGGCTGGTGCAGAAACTGGAGTGGTGGAACAGCCGCCAGGTTACTGGGTATTGACTGAGGTAATGCTGAGTATGCTGCATACCAGTTGGACCTTGAGGGTGTAAGAAGCCTTTCAGTTGAGGTCCTTGACAGAATTTACATCTGATCCTCACAAAGCAATGTGTATGTTGGTAACGGCCTCCTGCACCATGGAGAAAAGCTGCAACCGCAGCAAAGCAGCATGTTTACTGAACCTGTTTCTATCCGGGAAGAGGGAATGTAAAAAGAGGGAATGTAAAATGTTTCATTCATTTTGCATACAGGCACTCAGTGATTTCTCTGACAATCAGTGGATGGAAAACCAGCAGACATTCCTAGTATCACCTACTCCAGCTGAAAGGAGCCATATACCTTCACAGTCACTGGTACTGTTCTTCCTCCTCCTCTCTGAATTTACAGTTTGGGCTGAAACAGGTAATCTGTTCGAGTGAGGACCTTCTTGATGAAGTGGAGACACCTGACATACAGTTTCTTACTTGGTTAACGTTGGAGGACTGCTTCCCCAAGATCCTAGGCCGATGCTACCTCCTGTTGACAGCCCATCTCCTCCATTTCTTCCTCCCACTCTGACCAGCTTTTCCTGCTGTGTCTGCTTTGCTCATTCTCCATCATGTTGCAGGTTCATATCTTCTACTGACAGCCACACTCCACTGGAGCTTGAGGTCAATCGAGTGGCTAACCGATCACATAGTCTGCCATTACACACGAGCCACTAACAGTCTCCATTAACAGCTATTCACCCCAGTCAGAGCTTTATCCTCTCCTTTGTCTGTCCAACTGTTTTCTCTCTCTCTTTGAATTCTATCCCTACGTATCATTTACCCCTTACCCCCTCCCCCCACCCTATCTTCTGCATATAACCAACATTTTCCTGACTACTATCAGCCTTGAGGAAGGATCATTGGAACCGAAACATTAACACTAATTTCGCTTCATGGATGCTGCCAGCTCTGCTTGAGCTTTTCCAGCAACTTCTGTTTTTGTTTCAATCCAGTTTTTTTTGAGGATGTGGTGACTAGACCACAGGGTGGAAGGAAGGTTTGTGATTGGCAGGGAGAATGATGACCCGGATACCCGAAAAACTCCACAAATCCTTTTGTAATATGAACAAACATTGACATCCATTTCCTTGGCTGGATGGCTAGTTTGCATTACAGGGTGATGCCAACTGTTTGGACTGAATTCCTGCCACGGGTGAGGTTACTGTGAAGAACTCTCTTTCTCAACCTTTCATTTTACCTGAGATTAGATTAGATTAGATTAGATTAGATTAGACTTACAGTGTGGAAACAGGCCCTTCGGCCCAACAAGTCCACACCGACCCGCCGAAGCGAAACCCACCCATACCCCTACATTACCCCTTACCTAACACTACGGGCAATTTAGCATGGCCAATTCACCTGACCCGCACATCTTTGGACTGTGGGAGGAAACCGGAGCACCCGGAGGAAACCCACGCAGACACGGGGAGAACGTGCAAACTCCACACAGTCAGTCGCCTGAGTCGGGAATTGAACCCGGGTCTTCAGGCGCTGTGAGGCAGCAGTGCTAACCACTGTGCCACCGTGCCGCCCACAAAGATGTTGAGATGTTGTGACCCTGAGGTTAAATCACCTCAGGATAAATCACTGCCAGTCATCTCTCTCATCATGATAGCCCTATGTTCTTCTGGGACTTTGTTGACTTTATTGACACAGAAGTTGTAATTAAATACCCAGAAGATTTTAAGAAAGGTATAGGGACTTTCAAAGGAGCCAAGGTCACCTTATGTTGACCAGGAAGCGATTCCGTGATTCTGCAGGGATCTTCCAGAGCCATTTGCCTTATGGGCAAAAGCAGAGGCAGAAATCAGAAAGCGAAGGATCATCAAATCCATGCAGTTTGCTGAATGGGCAGCACTGGTCACACAGGTTGTAAGACCATAAAACCAGAAGGCATAGGGGCAGAAATTAGGCCATTCAGCCCATTGAGTCTGCTCTGCCATTCAATCATGGCTGATACGTTTCTCAGCGCCATTTTCTCATTTTTTTCCCCATAACCCTTGATTTCTTTCACAACCAAGAACCTATCTACCCATCTTAAATATACTCAATGACCTGGCCTCCACAGATTTGCCACTCTCTGGCTGAAGAAGTTTCTCCACATCTCTGTTCTAAAAAGTCTTCAAAGGCTGTGTCCTCGGACTCCAGTCTCTATCTTCCCAATATCCACTCTGTCCAGGCCATTCAGTATTCTTTAAGCTTAAATTAGATCCCCCTCATTCTTTGAAAATCAATTGAGTATAGACCCAGAGTTCTTAAACATTCCTCATATGTTAAGCTTTTCATTCCTGGGAACATTCTTGTGAATCTCCACTGAACACGCTGCAGGGCCAATACATCCTTCCTGAGATATGGGGCCCAAAACTGCACACAATACTCCAAATATGGTCTGACCAGAGGCTTATAGAGCCTCAGAAGTACACCTCTGCTTTTATATTCAAGTCCTCTCAAAATAAATGCCATCATTGCATTTGCCTTCCTAACTACTGACTCAACCTACAAGTTTACCTTGAGAGAATCCTGGACTAGAACTCCCAAGTCTCTTTGCACTTCAGACTTCTGAATTTTCTCCCCATTTAAAAAATAGTCCATGTTTCTATTCTTCCTACCAAAGTGCATGACCTCACACTTTCCCACATTGTACTCCATCTGCCAATTCTTTGCCCACTCTCCTAGTCTGTCCAAATCCTTTTGCAGCCTTCCAATTTCCTCAATGCTCCCTGTCCTCTACCTATCTTTGTATCTTAGCCAGAATGCCATCAGTTCCATCATCTAGATCTTTAAGTCTAAAATGAAAATTTGTGGTCCCAATACTGAGCCCCACCAAGAAGGACCATTTTATCCCCACTCTCTGCTTTCTGCCTGATGGCCAAGCTTCTATCTGTACTAGCACCTTGCCTGTAACACCATGGGCCCTTATCTTACTCAGTAGCCTCCTGTGCAGCACTTTAGCAAAGGCCACCTTGAAGTCCAGGTATTAACATCCATTGGCTCTTGGTCTAATCTGCTCATTATTTCATCAAAGAATTCTCGCAGATTTGTCAGGCATGACCTCCCCTTGATGAAACCATGATGACTTTGCCTTATTTTACTGTATATTTCCAAGTATTCAGAAATCTCATCCTTCATAATGGATTCCAGGATCTTCCCCATGACCGAGGTTAGACTAATTGGTCAGTAATTTTCGCTCTTCTGCCTTACTCCCTTTTTAAACAGGGGTATCATGTGAGCGATTTTCCAGTCCTCTGGGCCCTCCCTGATTCTAGTGAACCCTGAAAGATCACCACTAATGCCTCCACTATCTCTTCAGCTATCTCCTTTAGAACTCTATCTGTCTATCTGGTCCAGGTGATTTATCCACCTTTAGGCCATTCAGTTTTTCTAGCACCTACTCCTTGGTGATGGCCAACATACTCAGCTCTGCCCCCTCACTCTCTTGAATTTTTAGGAAATTATTTGTCTTCCACTGTGAAGACTGACATGAAGTAATTATTCAGTTCCTCACCCATTTCTTTGTTCCCCACTACTATCTTTCCAGCATCATTTTCCAGTCACCCAATGTCCACTTGTTCCTCTCTCTTGCCCTTTATATATCTCAAGAAATTCTTACAGTCTTCCTTTGTATTATTGGCTAGCTTACCCTCATATTTAATCTTCTCCCTCCTTATCTTTTTTTTTTGTTGCCCTCTGTTGGTCTTTGCAAGCTTCCCAATCCTCTGTGAAGCCTGATCGCGCAGTTTACTCTTGTGGGGATTTTAAGCAGCTGGTAAACTGCTTCTGAGAACTGGATAAATGCATAATCTCTTGCTTAGAGAACTTGGCAGGGGAAGATGTCCTTCATAATAGCAATTACAACTTGATGAGGAGTCCCAGGAGTATGCCACAATTAATACCCATAAGGGTTTGTACCAATAAACAAAACTGCCATTTGAGGTATCATTAGCCTGCGCCCTTTTCCAACAAATGATGGAAAGTATTTTCAAGGGTACCCTAGTTTGCCATATATCTGGCTGACACGCTCATAATCAGGAAGACCAATAAAGAGCACTTGGACATGGTGCTTAAACGCTTCTCTCAGACTTTAGAAGGGAAACATGTGTACACCAGGCCCCCCCATGTGGCCTACTTGGGCTACAGAATCGACAAGATGGGATTACACCCTTTGGAAGATAAAGTGAGGACAATCAAAAGTGCCCCGACTCCCACTTCTGTTCCTGAGCTTAGGTCTTTCCTTGGGTTACTGAATCATTACAGAAAGTTCATACATAACCTGGTCTCCATCTTTTATGCCCTTACACCTACTAATGGAAAAGAGTTAACCTTGGCAGTAGGCAAGTAGCCAAGAAGTAATCTTTAGGAGAATGAAAAAGCAGCTATTACCATCTAAGGTGTTGGCCCACTACGATCCAAAGCGAGATGTGGTACTGACATGCGATACCTCCCTGTATGGTATCGGGATAGTGTTGGCTCACTGTTGGCCCAATGGAGAGGAACGCCCAACAGTGTATGCTTTCTGAAATTTGGCTAATACTGAATGCAAGTACATCCAGATGGAGAAGGAAGGTCTGGCGATCATCTTTGCTGTGAGAAAGTTCCATCAATACCTTGATGGATATAAATTTGTAATCGTAATGGACCACAAACAAAGTAGCTCAGGCTACTTAAAGAATACATGGCTGTGCCACCAATAACTTCTGATTGAATTCAGCAGTGGGTCCTTATCCTTAGTGTTCACAGTTACAAGGTGGAGCACCGTCTAGGAGGCCAAGCAGCAGATAAGGATACTTGTAGCCACCTCCCACCAGTGGTGCCTCTCCTGGAAAACCTCATTCTGATGTTAAACTTTCTGGACACCTTACCAGTCACTGCTGACAATATCTAATGGTGGACATAAAACAATCCTGTCCTGGCAAAACTAAAACACCTGATGGTGATGGGGAAAGCAAATGTGCCACCACAATCAGAATTCAAACCTTCCTGGACCCAGTGAGACCTGATCATGGCATAATATTATGGGGAGCAAGAGTGATTATCCTGAGTAAAGGTCACTGACAGATACTGGCTGAACTCCCCCAGGGTCATCTAGGGGTTTCTGAAATGAAAATTTTGACAAGTTATGCTGGGTGGCCAGGATTGGATGCTGACATAACTGTGTTGGTAGGGCAGTGCCCAGAGTGCCAACAACAACACAAAATACCGTCAGCAGCTCCCCCATAATCATGGGTATGACCGGGTAAACCCTGGACTCAGTTGCCCGTCGACTTATACTGTCATTTCATGGGCTCAATGTTCTTGGTCATTATGGGTGCCCATTCAAAGTGTCTGGACATGCATAAATTTCATTCATAAACTCAGAGATGATGTTTGAGAAACTACGAGTAACATTAGCAATACTTGGATTCCTGGAAATATTGGTTATGGACAATGGGACATCACTTACCAGCAGGGAATTTGAGTATTTCCTTAAGTCAAATGGCATTTGGCATGTTCGGATAGCTCCATCATCCAATAGTCTAGTAGAAAGAGCGGTCCAAACATTGAAGGCAGGCTTAAAGAAACAGACTACAGCGTCACGTGATATCAAGCTGTCCCAGTTCCCATTTAATTATAGACACAGCCTACATGCAACTCCAGGGATAGCTCCAGCAAACTTGCTGATGGGGAGAGGACTCAACATCAGGTTAAACCTGATATTTCTGGGCCTGGGGATGGGTGGTAAAACAGCATCAGGATCACCAATAGGCCACATGCCTCCACTATGTGAGAGAGACAATTTGCTTTCTGGTGTCAAAACCACAGAAATGGCCCTGCATGGGTTCGAGGCAATGTCGATGCGAGGTCAGGTCCTGTGAACGGATAGATGAGGTGGTCCTGAACAAACGTGTGGATCATCTGAAAGCTGCTACCTCATAAATGGGGCAGGAGCAAACATTACAGGCCCCTCAGAACATTCAGCAAGGCTTTCAGAAACTGTAGGATCACCCTCTTCTCCATCTAGCATGGAAGAAACCTCAGCATCTGAAATGGATGCAGCTTTGATACCATTACCAGCTAAAGGAAAGGAGGAATTTCTCCCAAACACTCCAAAGTACAGCAGCTGGGCTACGGTCCAGTATATGCCACCTGTGTCCAGGTCTGAGTCGAAGGAGCCAAACATGGGGTGAAAATATCCCAGGAGAAGCTACAAGGAAAGGAATATATCTCCATCCCCAGGCTTAGGCGGGGGAGGGATATCGTGATTAGAACCAGGTTAGTGATGCCAATCTCTTTGCTTATGAGATCCCTGAGTGGGGCTGTTAACCTGGACAAATCAGGGAGTCTTGGCTGACAGATATAAACAGGAGTCACAGGGATTCTCCTCACTCTAAGGACTGGGTCTGAGCTAGCTGATCAGAGTCCATGTACTGCCACATGGAAATAAAGAGTGACTTGGTGTCAGGACACTGGCCTCTGCAATTATTTCACAGCAAAAATGTGAAGATTACTAACAAAATGTTTAAAAAGTAAAGAACACATTCTGCAGGCCTAGGGTAGTAATGTTTACATCTCACAATGTTATCTTAAAAATACAGGTAAATTTGGAAGAAAATACAAATTAGTAAATTGTTCAAATGCTGATCTGCAACTACAATAGCTGTTGGAAGGGTTTCCTCCTGAATTAATTATAGTTGGCTGAATTCTCTTTTTGTGGAGACAGTGATATAGTTTGAAACTTCTCCTTTAAGAATCCTTCATTTGTGATGATGAGGCCTTCCAACGTTAACATAGAGCAGTGCAGCACAGGAACAACATTGTGCCAAATTAAACTAATTCCTTCTGTCCATTCTTGGTCCACACCCTTCCATTCCCTCTATATTCATGTGCTTATCTAAAGGTCCCTTAAATGCCCCTGACACATCTGTCTCCACCACCAACACTGGCAGCACATTCCAGACTCCTACCAATCTCCGTAGAAAGAAAAAGCTTGCCTCTCACATCTCCTTTGAACTTTCCCCCTCTCATCTTAAATGCATGCCCTCTAGTTTTAGATTTCAACTTAGGATTGACAGTCAGAATCTTTATCCCAATCTCTGCATCTCACAATTTTATAGACTTCCATCAAGTCTCCCCTCAGCTTTGCCACTGCAGAGAAAATAACCCGAGTTTTTCTAGCCTCTCCTTATAGCTCATACCACCTAGTTTAGGCAGCATCCTGGGAAACCTCTTCTGCACCCTCTCCAAACTTCCATATCCTTCCTGTAATGTGGTGACCAGAATTGAATGCAATAACCTTAAGTATGCCTAAACCAAGTCTTATAAAGCTGCAACATGACATCCTGACTCTTGCACTCAATTCCTCAACTAATAAAGGGAAGCATACCATATGCCTTCTTTACCACCCTATCTACTGTGTGGCCACATTTTCAGGGAGCTATGCACTTGAACCTCAAGATTCTCCTGTACATCCGTGCTGTTCAGGGTCCTGCCATTATCTGTACACTCCTCCTAAACATTTGATCTCCCAAAGTGCAGCTCCTCACACTTACCTGGATTAAACTCCATTTGCCATTTCTCTGCCCACATCTGCAACAAAATTGTATCTTGGTATATCCTTTGACAAAATTCTACACTAATCATAGCAGATCTTTGTATCGTCTACAAACCTATAATCTACCCAAAGTCATTTATATATATCACAAACAGCAAGGGTCCCAGTATGGATACCACTAGTCACAGATCTTCAGCCTGAAAAATACCTTTCCACCACTACCCTCTGCCTTTAATGGGCAAACCATTTCTGAATCCGTGTGGCCAAGTCACTGTGGATGCCATATATCTTAATTTTCTAGATGAGCCTACCATAAGGGACCATGTTGAAAACCTTACTAAAATCCATGTAGATCACATCTTCTGCTCTATCCTCATCAATCACCTTTGTCATCTCCTCGAAATGTTCAATCAAGTTAGAAAGACATGACCAGCCCTGCCCAAAGCCATCCTGACTGTCCCTGATTAGCCCATGCTTTTCCAAATGCGCGTAAATACTATCCCGAACAATTCTTTGCAATAGCTTCCCAACCACCAATATGACACTCACCGGTCTATAGTTTCCTGGATTATCCCTATTTCCAGTGGGATTTCAACCTAAACCTTGAGAGGGTGTTCTGAGACAGAGGGCAAAGGTTGTTTCCCTGTGGTGATGTCTTTCTCACTGTGTTCAAAACCAAAATTTCACCCAATTACAAACTGAGTCTTATGACTTGTCTCTGAACATGTCACAGACTCAGTATGTCCAGAAAACAGCTGGTTCTTTATAAATGCAACATTGTTGCTGCTGTAGTCAGTAACTTTTGCTGTGAAAAATGTTCTGTCCAGAAAGGTGTTAATTATATTACAAATTAACGTTTCAGATAATGCAGAAGGTTTTGCAATACTGGATGGGCTAAAACTGGATGTGTAGTGCACTAAAGCAGAGAGATTATAACAAACATTTATAAAATTCTGGGTTCTGGCTCACTGGATTATTGTGCCCAATTCTAGTCATTACGTTTTAGTAACAACTTGAAGGATTTAGAGAGGTTGCAGAAATTTTTTTATGAAAATGCTTCCAAGGATGCAAAGTTTCAGTTAGGTGGAGGGATTGGTTTCGAGGGATATGGGCCAAGTGCTGGCAAATGGGACTAGACTAATTTAGGATACCTGGTCGGTATGGGTGAGTTGGGCTGAAGGGTCTGTTTCCGTGTTGTACATCTCAATGAGTCTATGACTGGAGACTGAGGCTGTGCTCCTTGGAGAGGTGAAGGTAGACAGGAGTTTAGATAGATGTGTTCAATATCATCAGTTGTATAGTGAAGACTTCGAGAAGTTATTCCCTGTGGTAGAAGGCTTCAGAAGCGGGCAACATTCTGCTAATAAAGTGATTGGCAAAAGAAATAACACATGGGAAATGATCTCTTTATGGAGTGAATGGTTAGGATCTGAATATACTGCCTGAAATTATGGATGGTGACAGATTCCTTTATGGCCTTCAGAAGGCAAGAATAAGAATGTAAAGCGATGAAAATTGCAGGAGTACTGGAAAGAAGACTAATCTTGCAGAGATCCAGCATGGACACAACAGGCAGAAAGGCCTCATTCTGCACTGTGGCCATTTTACAATTGTATGTTTCTGTGATTTCCACCAGTTTTCTGGGAGCCATGAGTGCCTGTCGAACTCCAAAGTAGCACCCACAGTGAATCCATTTTCAGTGTAAATTGCTTTGTTAGTGATGACATTATCACGTGTGGCTATTTGGTGTTAAAAAGAGCAGGAGATCATGATGTGAATTGGTCTGCAACATTGATGTGCTACGGCTAGTGGTGCCATTTTTGAGTTCAATGCTCTAGTTCATGTCCACTCTTAAAATGAGATATCTGCGCATACGATCAGATTGTAAAAGAACTCCATTGTTACTGTTTAAAGAGATCAAATACTTTTGGGTTAGTTGCTGAATCATTTCTTCTAGCAGTTCCTTTAATTTTGTAAGTGGTTGTTGCTTTGTATCAATTTAAAATTGCAAGGTTCAATAAGGGGTGGAGTGGCAGGTGCTGAAAGAGACTTTGTTGACTTCAAGCCTTCTATCCAAAACCAGTTACTCCCTGATTTTGATGTCCTAATACATGTGTCCCTTTGGCACATCATGACATGGAGAATGAACAGAGGTCACACACAAACTACAGCTTGAGTAAGGAGCTCTCCACTGAAATTCATTCCTGCTGCAGCCCTGATGCACCTTATAACACGCAGATCTCACCTCTTTGCTATCCCCTGGTGTCGAGCAGTGTAAGTACGTATTGGAACTGATGGCTGTGAATGTGTATTCAAATGGCTGTGTGCCATCATCGTTCCTGTCTTCATGCTGCTCTTCCTCCAAGGCCTGACCAGACTGGGCCTCTTGAATACCTGAAAGAAGAAAAACACAGGAGGGAACTTGTGATGTGGGAGGTGGGGAAAATAAAGTGGAATGAGTGTACTGTCATCTTTGATGGTTTTAGAACTGCTGCTGCTCATGCCCTCAACAAAGTGCATGCAATTATAGCCAGTAATGTCTCCTGAATTAGGATTAGGATATGCAGATGTGCCTTTCACCCACTGCTGTGTTTGGGTATGCACCAACTTTGTTCCATGTGACAGAGTGAAATGCATCAGTGAATGCTTTGCAAACGGTGGTTTGGTCGAATACCTGTAATGTATAAGCTGTGAGAGGTGTTAAGAATGAGGGGTTGAAGTGGAACACATGAATCTTACAAAAAACTGAAAGAACTGCGGATGTTGGAAATAAGAAACAAAAATATAAATAGAAATGAGTTCTAAGGAAGGGTCACTTGATCTGAAACATTAACTCTGATTTCTCTCCACAGATGCTGCCGGACCTGCTGACCTTTTCCTGCATTTTCTGTTTTTGTTTTTGTGACATGAATGTTAAATATGAGTTATGATTGATAGAGATTGTCAGGAGATGAGTGATGGAGTTTTTTTTTTAATTCATGAAGAGGATGTGGGCATCACTCGCTGGGCCAGGTTAAGGACATCAACCTTAGATGTCCATAAGAAGGTAGTGATGATCTGCCGTCTTGAAGCTCTGTAGTCCATTTGGTGTAGTCCATTTGAGAATATAGTCCGTCGATAGGATTTTGACACAGTGACACTGAGAGAACAATGATATATTTCCAAGTCAGAACGGTGAGTGACTTGTACAAGAACTTGCAAGTGGTGGTGATCCTGTGCAGCACCTGCCCTTCTGGATGGAAGGGGTACTGCATTTGGAATGTGCTGTCCATGGAACCTTGGTGAATTTTTGTCGTGCATCTGGTAGGTGATACACACCACACCCTTCCTATTCATATACCCATCCAGATGCCTTTTAAATGTTGTAATTGTACCAGCCTACACCACTTCCTCTGGCAACTTATTCCACATATGCACCACCCTCTGCATGAAAACGTTGCCCCTTAGGTCCCTTTTAAATCTTTCCCCTCTCACTTGAAACCTATATCCTCTAGTTTTGGACTCCGCTACCCTAGAGGAAAAGACCTCAGCTATTCGCCCTATCCATGCACTTCATGACTGTATAAAGCTCTATAAGGTCCAGCCTATTCAATTTCTCCCTATGGCTCAAACCCTCCAACCCTGACAACATCCTTGCAAATCTTTTCTGAACCATTTCAAGTTTCACAACATCCTTCCTATAGCAGGGAGACCAGAATTACATGCAGTATTCCAAAAGTGGCCTCACCAGTGTCCTGTACAGCTGAGGCATGACCTCCCAACTCCTGTACTTAATACTCTGACCAATAAAGGAAAGCATACCAATTGCCTTCTTCACTATCCTGTCTAATTGTGACTCCACTTTCAAGGAACTATGAACCTGCACTGCAAGGTCTCTTTGTTCAGCAACACTCTCCAGGACATCCATTGAGTGTATAAGTCCTGCCCTAATTTGCCTTTCCAAAATGCAGCAGCTCACATTTCTCTAAATTAAACTCCATTGCCATTCCTTGGCCCATTGGCCCTACTGATCTGCAAACATACTAATCATATCCTCCCATGTTCACATCCAAATCATTTACATAAGTGACGCAAAGCAGTGGACCCAGCACCAATCCTTGTGGCACACCACTAGACACAGGACTCCAGTCTGAAAAGCAACCCTCCACCTCCACCCTCTGTGTTCTACCTTTGAGCCAGTTCCATATCCAAATGGCTAGTTCTCCCTGTATTCCATGTGTTCTATCCTTGTTAATCAATTTATTATGCAGAACCCTTCAAATGCCTTCTGAAGTCCATATAGATCACATTCACTGCTCTGCCCTCATCAATCCTCTTTGTTACTTCTTTTATATTTTCTTCATTCATAGTAGTCTGCACAGCTCCAGCCAGTCAAACTAATTATTGACAAGTTCATTCTTCAAGTGACCTAATTTATAACCAGTAATGCCTCCTGCATTAGGGTTAGTATATGCAGATGTGCCTTTCACCCACCAGTAATCTCCTGTTGAGGCCCTTCAAGTAGCTGCAAAGGTATATAGCTGCAAATTGGGATTACTGTTACAAAAGTTGAGTTGTTAACTGATACAAAGATGAAAGAGAAAGCAAACATTAATACAACATGAAAACAAGTACATTGTGTTGATATGTAAACTTGCGATACTCCCAATGGGCAATAGGACTGCTTTATCATTAGAGTTGCCTGGTGGTGAGTATAACCTGAATGTCACAACACTTCAGTTGATGAGGTCAAGAAGGCAGGACCTCCATTGTAACAATAACTGGTGTGGGAATTGAGCCCATGCTGTTGGTGATACTTTGTATTGCAAACCAACTGTCCAGTCCGCTGAGCTAACCCACCCCCTTATAATTGGAGGAGAGAGGGGGAAAACCAACAATGGCTTGGGTACAAAAAAAACTGCATAAAATAAAATGTGTCATTCTTATTTCCAAAACAATGTTTTAATGTGTTAGTCCACAATAAAACAATTGATATTTTCTGGTTACTGCGTTACAGTATTTTGATGATGTTAACAGCACAGCCTCTTCTAGCAATTGCTACTAATATAGTACAGCACAGCAAATAAAGATTTTAGCCTTGAAGATAACAATCATCATTAATATTATCAGAAATACTTCCCATATTGCTATAGTTTAAGATTGAAAGTTGTTATCTCAAAGGAGCATATTAACAAAAGAAATTTGAATTCCCAGTAATTACTTGAAAGAATTATTCAACAAGGTTTCACATTTTAAATAAAAACTTTTACAATACAAGGCAAACAACGCAAGTAGTATTAATTTAATATTAAATTTTGTACGTTATTATTTAAACCAAAAAATATTTTAAATGTCTTATAAAGTCAACAGGATATATCTGTCTCTATCCATAATCTCAGAAGGGTGTAACCCATTTCACCTCTGAACTCTTTAAGTCAATATGGACCATCCTTTGAATAGTATTTATCTTTGGGGTGTTTACCAATTTCTCAAACATAAGTTTTTCCACTTATGTTATATTTAACTCTTTAATCCACAACTACAAGTTACATTCCTAAAACTATGAAATTAAGACACTTCACAACACATTTTTTCAATGGGCCACTTTGAAGGAGATAAAACTAGTTTATCAAGTTGAACTATGAATCTGAGACTTGGTAAGAATAAGTTTTCTTCACCTGAGGGCTGTCAGTGCAGTGAAGTTAATACTTTCATCTTCGGTAACCAATGAAAGCACACGGTATAGGGGGTAACATAGTAGCATGGATGAAGGATTAGTTAGCTAACAAGAAGCAGCACGTAATGATAGTGGGGTAGGCATGCTGCAACTAGTGGATGCCAAAAAGGTCAGTGCTGGGGTCTCAATTATGTATAATCTATATCAATGGCTTAGATGGAGGGATTAATAATGGGGTAGTTAAATTTGCCAATGACAGTAAGATAGCTAAGTAAGCAAATTATCAAGGTGAGGAAACAAAACTGCAAAGAGTTATAGATAGATTGAGAAGGCAAAAAATTAGCCGATCGAGGCATAATGTGGCAAAATGAGACTTAGTCGTTTTGACAGGAAGAATGAAGAAGTATTTAAATTGAGTGTGATTGTTACCTGAATCACAAAAATCTGGAATGTAGGGAGATCAAATGATTAGGAGGGCAAATAGAACATTGGTATTTAGTGTAAAGACAATGGAATGCAGAAGTAGGAGCATTTTACTACAGCCGTGCCAGATGAGACCACATCTGGAGTACCATGCATGGATCTAGTCTCATTGTTTGAAAACAATATACAAGCCTGTTGGAAGCAATTCAGAGAAGGTTCACTTCACTCATTCCTCATATGAGGAAAGGTTGAATGCTTTGTCTAATTACATTTGAATTTAGAAGAATGAGAGGTGAACATATTGAAATATATAAGATCCTGAGGAAATATGATATTGTGGATACATGAGGCTGTTGGAGACAAAAACCAGGAATTAGAATTTATGGATAAAAGGTGTCCATTTTAAGATGGAAATGATCAGAATTTTTTTTTCTGAGGGTCATTGGTATGTGTTTTCCTCAGAAAACAATGGAGAAATTATGTCCCTAAATTTATTCAAGGCAGAATTAAGATAGATTTCTGAAATGTAAGGGAGTCCAGGGTAATTTGGTGGTGTTGGGTTGGGGGCGGGGAGAGTCAGGAAGTGGAATTCAGACCAGAACCACAGGAGTCATGATTATACTGAATAGCAAAATAGGCTGAAAGGGGTTATGGTCTCCTCCTCCTGCCAAATCTCACGTTGCTATGTATATTTCAGTATTAAGCATTCCCAGTTACCTAGGCAGCTGCAACATGAAGCTGTCTCTAGCCTATATCAGCAATTTGCCTCAGCTCTGAAGTCAGTGGAATGGTCTTCAGTGCTTCAACACATTTTAAGTTCCCAGAAGCAGCTGTTATTTCTACCTCTCTGAACGAGTTTGATAATCAATATCAAAGTTTGGACAGCTTAATGCAGTGGATTCATGTCCTCTGTGGATTGGAATCAAGTTTCTCCAAATTATTGTGCATATGGAATGTACAGTCACCAGAGAGAGAAGACATCTCTCCCATCAATCTGGCCTAATAGGCAATCAACTTCACTTGCAGATACCAGGTGCAGAATCATAAAAGCTGCCAAGTGACTAAAGCATATCTATGCAAAGGACAGCACAGATCGCACAGAATGGGACAAATACAAAGACCAATGGGTCACCAAGTGCTTACAAGAGTGGCTAAAAAAGAATTATGAAAGGAATCTTGCAAGGGATATGAAAGACAAAAAGAAGAGATTTTACAGTTGTATAAAGGGAAAGTGACTGATTAAGTGTACTGTTAGGTCACTGAAGGTGACAGCGGGGATATTATCAATGACCAGGGGAACATGTTGAATGATTATTTTGCTGCAGTATTCACACCAGAAAAGGAGGATAACTGGCCAGAAGTCCAAAAGGAATTAACAGAGAATCAGGGAATTGGTCGAAATACAATTAAGTAAATCTTCAATAATTGGAAATTAATGGAACTGAAGAGTGACAAATCCCAGGACCTAATGGTTTCCATTAATAGGTGTTAAAGGAGGTAAGAGAGTACATTGCCAACACCCTAACCATAATCTTTCATAGTTCCCTGGATTCAGGAATTCTACCTCTGGAATGGAAATTTGCTCATGTCACTCTCTTCTTTAAGAAAGGTAAGAGAGGGAAACCATGGTATAACAGACCAATTAGCCTCACATCTGCAGTGGGGAAATTGTTGGAGTCTATTATTAAGGATAGAGTATCCGATCATTTGAAACATTTCCAATTGATCAAGGAGAGTCAGCATGGATTCATGAAAGATGGGTCATGCCTGGTAAATCTCATAAAGCTTTTTGAAGAGGTAACAAAGGTAGTAGATAGAGATAAGCCCAATGGATATTGTTTATTTGGACTTCCAGAAGACTTTTATAAAGGCCCACACAGGAAACTGTAGGCTAAGGTGGAAACCCACTGAACTGAGGGCAAATTATTGACATGGATAGGAAATTGATTGAGTAGCAAGAATTAGAGATGTGAAATAATGGATAAGTACTCAAACCTCAAGAGGACATGAGAGGATGTAACTTGTGGTATCTCACAGGGGTCTCTGCTGGGGCCTCAATTACCACAATATTTATTATCAAGTTTGATAATGGCATAAAAAGTCAAATTTGCTGATGATACAAAATTGGGTAGCATTGAAGACATAAAATTACGACAGGATATTAATAGATTAGGTGAATGGGAAAGCTGTGGGATATTGATTTTAATAAAAGCAAAGGTGAGGTTATCCATTTCAGAATAAAAAAGGATAGATCAGGCTTTTTTTTAGAGGGCACAAAGTTGAATACAATGGGTGTCCAATGAGATTTGGGCTTTCAGGCACATAGCTGTTTAAATGCCAGGGACAGGCGCAGAAAATAGTTGCTGGCTTTCTTATTTAAATGGCTGGACTATAGGGATGCAAATGTTATGCAGCAGTAATTCAAAACCCCAGTTAGACCCCAATGACAGTACTGTGAGCAGATCTGGGCACCATACCTTAGGAAGAATGTTTTGTCCCTGAAGGGAGTTCAACACAGTTTTACGACGATGAACCCTGGACTTCAGGGGTTAATTTATGAGGAGAGATTAGACAAATTAGGCCATAATGCTCTAGAACCTTCTGTAGAAGGTTAAGGGGGGGTTGTAATTGAGGTTTCTGGATATTAATGGGGCAACACAGAGTAGATATACTATTTCCATTGGTTAAAGATTCTAGAATCGGTGACATAGTCAAAGATTAGTAAAGCGACAGTGTTATAGTTCCAAGTCAGGATGGCGACTGGCTTGGAGAGAAACTTGCAGGTGGTGTTCCCACGCTCTTGTCCTTTCAGATGAAAGTGGTCACTGGTTTGAAAAGTGATGCCTAAGGATCTTTGGTGAATTTCTGCAGTGCACCTTTTAAATAGAACACACTGATGCTACTGAGCATTGTGATGGAGGGAGTGGATGCTTACTGATGTGGTGCCAATCAAGCTTTGGCCTGGATGGTCAAAGTTTCTTGAGTGTTTTTGAAACTGCATCCATCCAGGCAAATGGGGAGTGGTCTTTGAGTGACCTTTAAGGGGATAGAGGTCATGGATTTGGTGGGTCATCTAAAAAGATGCTTTGAGAAATGCTGCATTCATCATGTAGATGTTCACTCTGCAGTCAAGCTGTGCTCAGTAGCGGTGGTAGATGGGTTACTGTTCAAGTGAGTTGCTTTACACTGAATGGTGTTAACATCTTGAGCGTTGATGCAGCTGCACTGATCCAGGGAAGTGTGCCGTATTGCAACACACTTGTGCCTTGAAGATGGTAAAAGGTCTTTGGGGAGTCAGTTACTTGGAGCAGAATTTCAAGCCTTTGACCTGCTTTTGTATTCGCAATATCTATGCAGTTCAGCTTCTGGTTAATAGCAAGCCCCAAGATATTGATGGTGGAGAATTCAGTCACAGTAAGGCTCTTGAATGTAAAGGGGAGCTGATTAAATTCTCTTTTGTCAGAGATGATAATTACATGCCACTTATCAGTCCAAGGCTGGATGTTGTCCAGGACTTGCTGCAAAGGGTCACAGGCTGATTTAACATTTGAGGAGTTGGGAGTAGCACTCAACAGCACTTGAACATACAACATAGAACATAGAATAGTACAGCACAGAACAGGCCCTTCAGCCCAAGATGTTGTGCTGACCATTGATCCTCATGTATGCACCCTCAAACTTCTGTGACCATATGTCCAGCAGTCTCTTAAATGTCCCCAATGACCTTGCTTCCACAACTGCTGCTGGCAATGCATTCCATACTCTCACAACTCTCTGTGTAAAGAACCCACCTCTGACATCCCCTCTATACTTTCCTCCAACCAGCTTAAAACTATGGCCCCTCGTGTTAGCCATTTCTGTCCTGGGAAATAGTCTCTGGCTATTGACTCTATCTATGCCTCTCATTATCTTGTATACCTTAATTAGGTCCCCTCCCCTCCTCCTTTTCTCCAATGAAAAAAGTCCGAGTTCAGTCAACCTCTCTTCATAAGATAAGCCCTCCATTCCAGGCAGCATCCTGGTAAACCTCCTCTGAACCCTCTCCAAAACATCCACATCTTTCCTATAATAGGGCGACCAGAAATGGACACAGTATTCCGAGTGCGGTCTAACCAAAGGTTTATAGAGCTGCAACAAGATCTCACGACTCTTAAACTCAATCCCCCTGTTAATGAAAGCCAAATATTCCTTGGTTGAGGTTGAAATTCACAGTAGCAGTGGGTGATACTAAAATATCTAGGCAAATTTAATAATTGAGGCAAATAATGTAAGAATGTTGTCTCCTTCATAAGTAGAACTGACAACTTGATCAGAATCAACTTCAGGACAGAAACACCCTTTAATTATAGGAGCAGTGAATAGTCAGGAGAATAAGTGGTAGCAGTAAGGGGTCGCTGGGGATGCCTTTTGCCTGTGCTGGGGGAGGGGCGGGGACTGTCTTTTGCTGATTGGATATCGTGGGGTGAGGGCCTTTTGCTTGGGTGGGGGTATCCAACTGCTTGATCCAGGAGTTTCATTTTCCAGGGAAGACTGAGGTTAGAAGAGGGTATGGTGGAGAGGAGGTGGAAGTGACAAGTACATGAGGGGCGAAGGAGACTGTAAGGAGGAGGTGGGGATAAAGGAGGCTCAAAGTGAGGTGTGGGGGTAGAAGGAGCTGTAAAAGGCTTCAAGGGTGTGAGAGGAGATAGGATGGGAGAAAGAAAACACAGGCTTTGAGAGGGAGGCTGCAAACAAGGAGGGCAGAAGGAGGCCTACAAGGGGTGTTAGATAATGCGTGTTTGCAAGGAGTGTGGACAATTTGGAATCTACAGAGGAGACAGAATAGTTTAGAAACCCATCAACAAAGAAATACTCCGTCAAACTGGAGCTAAGAAAATGTGAAATCACTGAGGTAATATGTTACTTGAAATTGAATGTGAAAACTATCTTCAGTTTGCTTAGGTTCCAGAACTACTATGAGGAGAAAATATATACTGTAAAATATATTGTAATAAACATTTTGTCAATTTTTTAATTCAATCCGAGATTGAGATTTGAGATGTAGTGAGAGGTTTTCTAATGGCTAGGTTAAAATGTTCTAATTTTGTTCATATGCAATGGAAACACACTATTAGCTAAGACTTCACCAGTCTGCACAAGGTGTACGTTTGGTATAGCTTTTTGTGTGTTGATGTGTGCATCAGTTATTTTGAAAGCATCTTTCACTGTTAACTCAAACTTGTTGATTTCTAGCAATCTAAATACTCTGGTGTCTAAAAACTTCATGCCTTTGTTTGTTTAAGGCTTTATGTTTGATAGTGGGTTGATAATTAAAAATATTGGTAATTCTGACTAATTCTGCTTCTGCTGGTGTTCCTATGCCCTATATGCACAGAAGGTATTGTTACTATGTGGCTATATCACCTAATAAATGAATAAGTGAGGTTGAAAAAGGGATTTCAGAAAACCAAAAGCTGGCCTCCGAATTTTTCAAAACATTCGTTTGATCTAATGCTGATGATTGTGAACATCTCTACATCTGACCTCCTTTTCGAGGGATTTTCAAATTTTACCAAATATTGCTCATCATATTACGATGAATTTCTGTACTTCCTGTAACAACGACTGACAAGGTTGGACAATAAAACAACATGATTTTTGATGTTGGACAAACTAAATTTTAATGAGACGTAAGTGCATAAATGAATCAAGGATTTGCAAGAAATACAAAACATAAAAAAATGTACACTGTTAGAATTTCCAGTAGTTTGACCAGTGCCATTAGGGAGAAACTAGCTGAACCAATGTAAAAGATCATGGAACGTTAAATGCAAGTTGAAGCAATAAATTGAGTTTCTGGTCTCTTTAGCATTGGTTTAAGCAAAAATTAACCCCAGACTGAAATAATGACAACAGTGAGTTTCTTTCAAATACCATGATTATGTTGTAATCTAATTACCAGTAGGTTCATTTCTGACTTTCTTATGAACCTGCTAACAGATGGTATTATACAACTCCGGAGTAGGTGGGACTTGAACCCAGGCATCCTGACACATAGATAGGGACACTACCACTGTGCTGCAACAGCCTTCAAATATGTATACCTTACCTGGTAAGGTAAATGGAAATTGAAGCTTTACTTGGTAACAATAATGAATTTGAAGAGGGTAAAAATATTAAATTGATCATTATTGTTTTGGGAATAAAGAACCAATATAGTGTTTTTAAAGAAATGTAAAAATAAAATTTTATAAATTGCAGTTAATCCATCTTTCTTGGTATGCAACCCTCCATTTCGATTGCTTCAGGCCATTGTCCGTATTTGTTCTTTGATTTCTCATTCTTCAGGATCTGTTAACAAAAATATATCTTTAATGAAAATACTGCTGAGATACTTAAAGTAACTTTTGTTTCTTTCATTAAAATGCAATCGTCCTCAGTGACATTTGAGATTTACTCTTCTTTATTTAGGACCGAAGATGTTTTCTTTGATTTACTGACCACCCAAAGGTTTACTAAACAACAACAATCTTTTCCAGTTTCAAATTTAAAACATGTCTTAACCCCTGGGTGAAAGTGGGACTATGTATTCAGTCTCAGCCTATGTTCACATCCTTTTCCATTGTTATCTGGGAGGTTCTTCAGATCTGTTCTTCCCTATTGAAAACACAGGCAGAAAAAAACTCACCATCTGGACGTCAACAGCATGTAAAGATTGCAGTGGAACCATATTTGAGAACAGCAATGAATAGAATGGTTATTGACGTCCTAAGTTAGGTTTTTACCCCATGCCCCATGGTTATACTGCCAGTACAGAATCACAGGGATAAAAAATAATACTTTATTTGTCAGATACAAATATAAAATATAAACTATAATGTATGTCAAAACAGGAATACATTAATCACAGAAGCGCTGTGGCACAGAAGAAGGCCATTCAGCCCACAGTGTTTGCACTGGCTCTCCAAATGAGCTTCATGACTATTAGTGCCACTCCCTTTCCTTTTCCCCATATTTCCCACACTGTTTCATTTAACTAATCATCTCATGGCCACATCTCAAGATAATGCATTTCCACACCCGAATCATTCATGTTAAGACATTACAATTGCTTGTTTTTCATTACTGAGACGTTTGCAAATTGATGTCGACTTAATGAATACTTCCAGAATCTTCCGTCGGCCTCCGGAAGCCCTCAGGCACCATTAACCATGCGGCCGCTGCAGCAACTGCCGCCGCGATCCCATGACATCTCTTCCGCCCCCACCAACCATGCAACCTCCGCGATCGCTGTCCAGACACCTGCTTCCACGATCGCCAGGAAGACCATTGCCGACAGATTCGCGGCCTTCGCAGAGTCCACAGCCACCGGGAACAACACCGTTTCTGCATTCGCCGCAGCCACTTCCGCCCCCGGAGTTGCCGTCGCAGCATCTACTTCCGCCCCCAGTGACGTCACTCTCCTACACACCGACCACGCCGAATGTGCCTCCGCCCCCTGCCAATCCCTGCCCCCGCGCCTAAACCCGCCCCCACTCCCCACTCCAGCCCCACACCAGGTCCTAGCTCCCAGCCCAGCCATTCTCTGAGGATGAAAGATCAGTCCTCAGCAGAGGCCTCACCTTTATCCCCCTACGCTCCCGGATTAACGAGTTCAACATACAGCGAGATGTCAAACAATTCTTCCACCGACTTCACCTCCGCATCACTTTTACAACCAGGACTTCCGCCCACCCTCTGACGACCCCTTCTCCCGCATCCAACACACCCCATCCACCTGGACACACCGTGCTGGCCTCTTACCCACCCTCGATCTCTTCAAAGCTAATTGCCGCGTGACATTGACCGCCTCAACCTGTCCACCCCTCTCACCCACTCCAACCTCTTACTCTCACAATGTGCAGCCCTCCACTCCCTCCGCTCCAACCACAACCTCACTATCAAACCGACAGACAAGGGAGGCACGGTGGTAGTTTGGCGCACCAATCTTTATATTGCTGAGGCTAAACGCCAGCTTGCGGACACCTCCTCCTACTGGCCCCTTGACCATGACCCCACCTCACACCACCAAACCATCATCTCCCAGACCATCCATAACCTCATCACCTCCGGGGATCTCCCATCCACCGCCTCCAACCTCATGGTCCCACTACCCGCACCGCCCATTTCTACCTCCTGCCCAAAATCCACAAACCTGACTGCCCCAGCTGACCCATTGTCTCAGCCTGCTCCTGCCCCACTGAACTCATTTCTGCATAACTTGACACGGTCCTGTCCCCCTTAGTCCAAGAACTCCCCACCTACGTTCAGGACACCACCCATGTCCTCCACCTGCTCTATGATTTTCGCTTCCCCGGCTCCCAACGCCTTATCTTCGCCATGGACATCCAGTCCCTGTACACCTCCATCCCCCATCACGAAGGCCTCAAAGCCCTCCGCTTCTTTCTTTCTCGCCGAACCAACCAGTACCCTTCCACTGATACTCTCGTTTGACTGACTGAACTGGTCCTCACTCTTAACAACTTCTCCTTCCAATCCTCCCACTTCCTCCAAACCAAAGGAGTAACCAGCATGGGCACCGGCATGGGCCCTAGCTATGCCTGCCTCTTTGTTGGATATGTGGAACAGTCCATCTTCCGCAGCTACACTGGCACTACCCCCCACCTTTTCCTCCGCTACATTGATGACTGCATCGGCGCTACGTCGTGCTCCCATGAGGAGGTTGAACAGTTCATCCACTTTACTAACACCTTCCACCCTGACCTCAAATTTACCTGGACAGTCTCAGACTCCTCCCACCCCTTCCTAGACCTCTCCATCTCTATCTCGGACGACCGACTCAACACAGACGTATACTATAAACCGATTGACTCCCACAGCTACCTAGATTACACCTCTTCCCACCCTGCCCCCTGTAAAAGCGCCATCCCATATTCCCAATTCCTTCGCCTTCGCCACATCTGCTCCCAGGAGGACCAATTCCAATACTGAACAACCCAGATGGCCTCCTTCTTCAAAGACTGCAATTTCCCCTTAGACGTGGTTGACGATGCTCTCCACCGCATCTCCTCCACTTCCCGCTCCTCCACCCTTGAACCCCGCCCCTCCAATTGCCACCAGGACAGAACCCCACTAGTCCTCACCTACCACCCCACCAACCTCCAGATACATCGGATCATCCTTCGTCATTTCCGCCACCTCCAAACGGACCCCACCACCAAGGATATATTTCCCTCCCCACCCCTATCAGCGTTCTGGAAAGACCACTCCCTCCACAACTCTCTTGTCAGATCGACACCCCCCACCAATCCAACCTCCACTCCAGGCACCTTCCCCTGCAACCGCAAAAAATGCAAAACTTGTGCCCACACCTCCCCCCTCACTTCCCTCCAAGGCCCCAAGGGATCTTTCAATATCCATCAGAAATTCACCTGCACCTCCACACACATCATTTGCTGTATCCGCTGCACCTGATGTAGCTTCCTATACATTTGGGAGACAGGCCGCCTACTTGCGAAATGTTTCAGAGAACACTTCTGGGACACCCGGACCAACCAACCCAACCACCCCGTGGCTCAACACTTTAACTGCCCCTCCCACTCCACTAAGGACATGCAGGTCCTTGGCCTCCTCCATCGTCAGACCATGGCAACACGATGCCTGTAGGAAGAGCGACTCATCTTCCGCCTAGGAACCCTCCAACCACAAGGGATGAACTCAGATTTTTCCAGCTTCCTCATTTCCCCTCCCCCCACCTTTTCTCAGTCCCAACCCTCAGACTCAGCACCACCTTCTTGACCTGCAATCTTCTTCCCATCCTCTCGGCCCCCACCCCTTCTCCGGCCTATCACCCTCACCTTAACCTCCTTCCACTATCGCATTCCCAACGCCCCTGCCCCAAGTCCCTCCTCCCTACCTTTTATCTTAGCCTGCTTGGCACACCCTCCTCATTCCTGAAGAAGGGCTTATGCCCAAAATGTCAATTCTCCTTCTCCTTTGATGCTGCCTGGCCTGCTGCATTTTTCCAGCAACACATTTTTAAGCTCTGATCCCCAGCATCTGCAGTCCTCACTTTCTCCTCCTTAATGAACACTTCAACTACTAGGAACTAGATTTGAGTATAAGAAGGATATCTCTTTAAGACACTCAACATAATGGTGAGCCAAAAAGCTCTACCTCATACATGACCAGGAACCAGTGTTATTCTATACCACAACAACCGAGACAAAATAAGTATTTAGAGATTACAGTATATTGTCTGTTCTACTTTAGCTGTAAATGAACCCACCACAAATCTTCAAGTAAACAGGAACTGTGCACCTCCTTTGTGTGACATTTAGACAGCATAACATCCGACTATATAATGTCAGTGTGATTATTACTCCATGGTGTAGAGCAATGATTGTTGCTTTAAGGGAAAAAAAACTGAACAAAGAAGGAGGCCATGTACACTTGAAGACCGAGGTGAGAATAACAAACAAGGTAATAGCAGAACAGAAGTCCTCTTGGTACAGAAAACAAGTAAATTAGATAAGTCCCTGGGCTGGATGGAATTTATCCTATGATTCTCTGGGAAGGATGGGAGGAGATTGCCAAGCCTTTGGCTTTGACTTTAATGTCGTCGTTGTCTACAGGAATAGTGGCAGAAGACTGGAGGATAGCAAATGTTATTCTCTTGTTCAAGAAGGGAGGAGAGCCAACCCTGGCAATTAAACTCCATCTGCCACTTCTCAGCCCATTGGCCCATCTGGTCCAGATCCTGTTGTAATCTGAGGTAACGTTTTTCACTGTCCACCGCACCTCTAATTTTGGTGTCATCTGCAAACTTACTAACTGTACCTCTTATGCTCACATCCAAATCATTTATGTAAATGACAAAAAGTAGAGGACCCAGCACTGATCCTTGTGGCACTCCACTGGTCACCGGCCTCCAGTCTGAAAAACAACCCTCCACCACCACCCTCAGTCTTCTACCTTTGAGCCAGTTCTGTATCCAAATGGCTAGTTCTCCCAGTATTCCATGAGATCTAACCTTGCTAATCAGTCTCCCATGGGGAACCTTGTCGAATGCCTTGCTGAAGTCCATATAGATCACATCTACCACTCTGCCGTCATCAATCCTCTTCGTTACTTCTTCAAAAAACTCAATCAAGTTTGTGAAACATGATTTCCCACGCACAAAGCCATGCTGACTATCCCTAATCAGTCCTTGCCTTTCCAAATACATGTACATCCTGTCTCTCAGGATTCCCTCTAATAACTTGCCCACCACTGAGGTCAGGCGCACTGTTCTGTAGTTCCCTGACTTGTCCTTACCACCCTTCTTAAACAGTGGCAACACATTTGCCAACCTCCAGTCTTCCAGCACCTCACCTGTGACTATCGATGAAACAAATATATCAGCAAGAGGCCCAGCAATTACTTCTCTAGCTTCCCACAGAGTTCTCGGGTACACCTGATCAGGTCCTGGGGATTTATCCACATTTACCCGTTTCAAGACATCCAGCACTTCCTCCTCTGTAATCTGGACATTTTGCAAGATGTCACCATCTATTTCGCTACTTTCTATATCTTCTATATCCTTTTCCACAGTAAATACTGATGCAAAATACCCATTTAGTATATCCCCCATTTTCTGCGGCTCCACACAAAGGCCGTCTTGCTGATCTTTGAGGGGCCCTATTCTCTCCCTAGTTACCCTTTTGTCCTTAATATATTTGTAAAAACCATTTGGATTCTTCTTAATTCTATTTGCCAAAGCTATCTCATGTCCCCCTTTTGCCCTCCTGATTTCCCTCTTAAGTATACTCCTACTTTCGTTATACTCTTCAAACATTCACTCGATCTATCCTGTCTATACATGCTTCCTTCTTTTTCTTAACCAAACCCTCGATTTCTTTAGTCATCCAGCATTCCCTATACCTGCCAGCCTTTCCTTTCACCCTGACAGGAATATACTTTCACTGGATTCTCATTTTCTCATTTCTGAAGGCTTCCCATTTTCCAACCGTCCTTTTACCTTCGAACATCTGCCCCCAACTAGCTTTCAAAAGTTCTTGCCTAATACTGTCAAAATTGGCCTTTCTCCAATTTAGAACTTCAACTTTTAGATCTGGTCTATCCTTTTCCATCACTATTTTAAAACAAATAGAATTATGGTCGCTGGCCCCAAAGTGCTCCCCCACTGACACTTCAGTCACCTGCCCTGCCTTATTTCCCAAGAATAGGTCAAGTTTTGCACCTTCTCTAGTAGGTACATCCACATACTGAATCCGAAATTGTCTTGTACACACTTAACAAATTCCTCTCCATTTAAACCTTTAACACTATGGCAGTTCCAGTCAATGTTTGGGAACTTAAAATCCCCAACCATAACCACCCTATTATTCTTACAGATAACTAAGATCTCTTTACAAGTTTGTTCCTCAATTTCCCTCTGACTATTGGGGGGGTCTATAATACAATCCCAATAAGGTGATCATCCCTTTCTTATTTCTCAGTTTCACCCAAATAACTTCTCTGGGAATATCCTCCTTCAGCACAGCTGTAATGCTATCCCTTATTAAAATTACCACTCCCCCTCCTCTCTTGCCTCCCTTTCTATCCTTCCTGTAGCATTTGTATCCTGGAACATTAAGCTGCCAGTCCTGCCCATCCCTGAGCCATGTTTCTGTAATGGCTATGATATCCCAGTCCCATGTTCCTAACCATGCCCTGAGTTCATCTGCCTTCCCTATTAGGCCCCTTGCATTGAAATAAATGCAGTTTAATTTGTTAGTCCTACCTTGTCCCTGCCTGCCCTGACTGTTTGACTCGCGTCTGTTCTCAACTGTACCAGTCTCAGATTGATCTCTTTCCTCACTATCTCCCTGGGTCCCACCCCTCCCCCACCTTACTAATTTAAATCCTCCTGAGCAGCTCTAGCAAATTTCCCTGCCAATATATTAGTCCCCTTCCAATTTAGGAGCAATCCGTCCTTCTTGTACAGGTCACCTCTACCCCAAAAGAGATTCCAATGATCCAAAAATGTGAATCCTTCTCCCATACACCAACTCCTCAGCCATGCATTCATCTGCTCTATCCTCCTATCCCTGCCCTCACTAGCTCGTAGCACTGGGAGTAATCCAGATATTACTACCCTTGAGGACCTCCTTTTTAACTTTCTTCCATAACTCTCTGTAATCTCCCTTCAGAATCTCAACCTTTTCCCTTTCTATGTCATTGGTTCCAATGTGGACAATGTCCTCTTGCTGGCCCCTCTCCCCCATGAGACATCCTTGATCCTGGCACCATTCTGCTGACCACAGAAACGTCTGTCTGTACCTTGGACTAGAGAGTCCCCTGATACAATTGATCTCTTGGAACCCGATGTACCCCTCATTGCATTAGAGCCAGTCTTAATACCAGAAACTTGGCTGTTCGTGCTACATTCCCCTGAGAATCCATCACCCCCTACATTTTCCAAAACAGCATACCTGTTTGAAATGGGTATATCCACAAAGACTCCTGCACCAGGTGCCTACCTCTCTTACCTTTGCTGGAGTTAACCCATCTATGTGACTGTATCTGAGACTTTCTCCCCTTCCAATAACTGCCATCCATCACATGCTGTTGCAAATTCCTCATTGCTTCTCACTGTCTCTCCAACTGATCCATTCGATCTGATAAGTCGCATCCAACAGCATTTATGGCAGATATAATCCACAGTAACCCTTAATCTCCCTTTAAACTCCCACATCTGACAATAAGTACATATCACTGTACTAAAGGCCATTTTTACTCCTTCACAATCTATAGCCCCAGAAAATAACACCGTCTTATTCCTCTACAAAACACTGCCCCAGGTTAAATTAATAGTTATGGCTCCAAAATCATAGAATCAAGAAAGAACCCACTCTACTCACTACTGCACCCTTTCTGTTGGACACACTTAAAACAACAATTCACTTATCTGACTCTGTGCTGTGAACTTCGCCCAAACAGGTTCCTCCAAGATCAGTTGTGAGTTTCACTGTTTGTTCATTTTCCCAGGCACACTCCGATGTCCAACGATACATGAATTCAAACAGCAAAGGCAGTAACTGTGCAGGTTTTTCTTCTCTCTCTCTCTCTCTCTCTCTTGCACTGTCCTCACCATGCGCTTCCTTTGTCTGTGATTCTCCCTTTTAAAACTGTTGTTGTTTTGACTTTTTTTTCCAAGTTCCAAAACAATGCGACAGCATATGAAACAGTAATTGCTGCTCCTGGAATTTGAGGAAATCACCTCCAGCATATAAAATACCTCAAAAAAGGAGCAGCTGTTACAGCTAGAAATTTTTCCCTTCCTCCATCTTGGATTACCCAGAATCAGTTAATCGTTGTGTACCTCAAGGATCGGTTTTGGGTCCACTACTGTTTGTCATTTTTATAAACGACCTGGATGAGAGTGTAGAAGGATGGGTGAGTAAATTTGCAGATGACACTAAAGTCGGGAGAGTTGTGGATACTGCAGAAGCTTGCTGTAGGTTACAGAGGGACATAGATAAGCTGCAGAGCTGGGCTGAGAGCTGGCAAATGGAATTTAATGCAGAAAAGTGTGAGGTGATTCATTTTGGAAGGAGCAACAGGAATGCAGAGTACTGGGCTAATGGTAAGATTCTTGGTAGTGTAGATGAGCAGAGGGATCTCAGTGTCCATGTACATAGATCCCTGAAATTTGCCACTCAGGTTGATAGGGTTATTAAGAAGATTTACAGTGTGTTAGCTTTTATTGTTAGAAGGATTGAGTTTTGGAACCATGAGGTCATGCAGCAGCTGTACAAAACTGTGGTGTGGTTGCACTTGTGAGAGTATTGCTTACAGTTCTGGTCGCTACACTGTAAGAAGGATATGGAAACGTTGGAAGGGGTTCAGAGGAGACTTACTCGGATGTTGCCTGGTATGGAGGGAAGGTCTTGTGAGGAAAGGCTGAGGGACTTGAGGCTGTTTTTGTTAGAGACAAGAAGGTTGACAGGTGACTTAATTGAGACATGGAAGATAATCAGAGGATTAGCTCAGGTGGACAGTGAGAGCCATTTTTCTCGGATGGTGATGGCTAGCATGACGGGGCATAACTTTAAATTGCGGGTTGATAGGTATGGAACAGATGTCAGAGGTTATTTCTTTCCTCAGAAATTAGTTGGGGCATGGAATGCACTGCCTGCAACGATAGTACACTTGCCAGCTTTAAGGGCATTTAATAGTCATTGGGTAGGCGTATGGATGAAAATGGAAGAGCATAGGTTAGATGGGCTTCAGATTGGTTTCACAGGTCAGCGCAACATCAAGGGCTGAAGGGCTTGTACTGCGCAGTAGTGTTCTGTGTTTTGTGAATACACAAAAGAAAAGGCAAAAGCAGAGCACACAGCAGAAACCATGCTGAAGATATATACTGAATGACCCCATGGTAATAAGATGACTGAAACGAAGACTCCTGCATACCAGTAATGTCTTAAAAACGCAAAAGAGCATAAGGCTGGTACCACATCCTCCACTGTGAATTGGAAGAGTGTGAATTGCTTATTTGAGTTCAAACATTTTGAACTAAGGCAGCTGCGCTTCACAGATCTTGCAGTTGCAAACTATTTACACAAGCCATAAAAACACTGATAACAATTTGTAAACAACATCAATACTATGAGCTTATCTGAAGAGGACCAGAAAGAAGCTTCAAATATATACAAAGTTTCGAGAAGACCAGCTGCATGTAAGAGCTCATTGTCAAATGTACCACTTATAATTCATGTTCTATTAGTGACAGCTACAAAAATCAATAGTTCAGTCTGTAAGTCAATGCTGTAACAGGGGTGACAATGTGATTTTTCAGAGACTGAAATGTTGGAGTGGATAATGGTGTTGGTAATTGCCTCAACAGTGATCGAAGCATTCCAAAGGGACCACCTGGGAAAAAAAATGAAAGGTTACAGCATTGATTCACTGCTAGCAGATGGCACAAAATATGAAGCCAGTATAGTCAAACAACAAGCACTGGATACAGCCAATAGAACTGCATTGTAGCTAGGACACAAAAAACAAGTCAGCTGTGTGGAATGGACGGTCTCTCACACCCCACAAAGCCCTCCTGCATTCCAAGATCTCTGCAAGGCAGTGGTACAAAATGACACTGGGCCAAACTAAGAAACAAATCTGGCTCCAAAGCCGCAGCTAGAGAGTATAACAGGGAACAGCCAAACAGAAGACTGACACAGCAGGATGACAATATCAATGAGGAGTGTACCAGAGATCTAAGTAAACATAAGCTGATGCACAGAGATCACAGAATGACAGACCTGAGACATGACCTGGAGGGGAACAACTTTTAACCAGAGGATAAACAAACATTTGACATTTTGTGGATGAAGCTTTCGGCACAATCAACATCATTATTCCATAAAAACTAGCAACTACACAAGTAAAACCAAGGTTGACATGGTAGTGTATGCAAGTATCTGAACATTCCAAATTCTGAAGGACACTGTGGGAACTCAATGATGAATCAAGCTTCTGCCAAATTAGCTATTCAAATTACCCATCCCTTATATTAGCATATTAATGATGCAATAAAGCTATGTAATTTAACCACAAGTATTTTACTTAACATGAGTAGACCAGCCGTGGCAGAGCCATTAGTGTGTACAGATCTCAACTTTGTGATTATACTTGAGGTTACCAAGGTAACTGGCAGTAGAAGGGATGGAATACTCACATTAAGCCACTCCCTGATTTACAACAATGGACCCAGTCAGGTTTGATGTACTGCATGAGAGAGAAGATTTAATTGTGTCAATTAGCCCTCCCACAAGATTCAGCATTGGAAGAAAACTGAAGTACAACCTTAATCGCATAGAATGCAATGGCACCATTCATTTGTGCATCACCACATGGACTGTTGTAGTTCAGTGAACTAAAAGAAGATAGTGTAATCAGGGTATGTCTGGATCTGAAAATCATTGAAACATACCCACACAGGACTCCAACACTAGGAGAATTGAATCCCAGGCTCCTAAGACCTAGGTCCTTCTCTGAGCTGGACACCATGCCAAGGAATCTCAACACGTCATTGCCTTCAGAACACTATCTGGAAAACAGTGCTTCCTTTCGGTTTATCATCAGTCAAGAACTACAGCAGCATATGATCAGAATTACAGAAACTGGGCCTGTGAGAGTGGTGTGGATTCATTATTGACGATATTGCAGTAATGAGCAACATCAAAGAAAAACCTGGCCAGATCCCTCACTCATTGATGGTGGGGATCACCATGAGAAGGTCATATTCAGCACTAAGAAGAGCCAGATCAATATTTTTGGCTCTGTATATTCAGGTTCTGGAATCTCTCCTCATCCAGGCAAAGTCCACAAAGACAAAGAATCCACAAGTTGCATTAGGTTATTCAACTTTTTGGATATTGACCAGAACCTTTGACCCAGAGAGGGAGAAAATGTCTTGAGTGCCTGCCCCATAAGCTTTGCCATTTAACTCTCACAACAAGTTGTACGTATGTGCAGTAAGTTGAAAAGAACTTGATGTGCAAGAAAACTCATCCCAAGTCACAGCTGAAGTGATGACCTGTAAGATATTTGGCACAACAGCTTAATTCCAAAGTGGACAATGTATCCAGGATGGAGATAATAAGACATGAGGATGGGGGTCAAGAAAGAGTTTAATGAAACAGCAAATTTGTTTAAAGTAGCAAACTCAGAGACACAGATAAACGAAAAGTCAACTTTTTCCGTCATCATTTTTTTGTATTGCTAAGAGTATGGAGAAGATTAAATGATTTAAGACTGAACACCTATGAGGGAAAGCCAGGAGATGGGCTGATTGTTTTGGAGGGACATGATAGGGTACAATATTATAGATGTGTCTTTGGCCAATGCCAGACTGAGGATGAAATATGTCGAAGAGTGTGGTGCTGGAAAACCACAGCCAGTCAAGCAGCACCTGAGGAGCAGGAGAATCAATGTTGGGAGCGTCAGCTTTTCATCAGGAATGAGGGGGTAGTCCAAGGGGCCTGAGAAATAAATGGGAGGGGGTGAGGGACTGGGGGGAAGGTAGCTGGGAATGTGATAGATAGATGAAGGTTGGAGAGAAGGGTGGAGCGGATAGGTGGGAAGGAAGATGGTCAGGTAGGTCAGGTCAAGAGGCCATTGTCGAGTTGGAAGGTTGGAACTGGGATAAGGTGGGGGGAGGGGAAATGAAGAAACTGGTGAAATCCAAATTGATCCCATGTGGTTGGAGGGTCCCAAAGCAGAAGATGTTGGGTGGCTAGAATTTGGTGGTGGAGGTGGCCCAGGATTTGCTATTCCTTAGTGGAGTGGGAGGGGGAGTTTAAGAATCCTTCCACATCCAGTAGAGATTTTCCTGTACCTCCAAAACCTCATCTACTGTGTCTGTTGCTCTTGATGTTGTCTGCCCTACACTGGGGAGGTAGGACGCCAACTTGTGGAATGTTTCAGAGAACATCTCTAGGACACACAGACTAAACAACCCCACCACCTTGTGGCTGAATACTTCAACCTCCCCCCCCCCCCAACTCCACCAAGGACATGCAAGTCTTGGGCCACCTCCAACAAATGTAGCCACCCGATGTCTGGAGGAACAATGCCTCATCTTCTGCCTTGGGACCCTCCAACCACATGGGATCAATGTGAATTTCACCAGTTTCCTCATTTCCCCTCCCTCAGCCTTATCCCAAATCCAACATTCCAACTCGGCACCACCCTCTTGAACTGTCTTACCTGTCCATCTTCATTCCCACCCTCTTCTCCAACCTATCACTTTCACTCACACATTCATCTACCCATCACATTCCCAACTACCTTCTCCTCAGCCCTATACCCCTCCCCCCTCCAAAAAGGTGTCAAGCCCAAAATCTGGGCTGCTCAGACTTCAATGTTCAGATACTAAGTTTGATCCCTTTCCCCTTGGTTACAAAAGTTCACTTGATGTGAATTATGAGGTTGTGAAAAAGCTGTCCAATCACTCCATCCACTTTAATTTTGTTACATGAAACTTCACAAAAATGGTTGCAAGTAAGACAAGATTTAAAAATATGCTGTTACTCAGCCTCAAATCACAACCATACAATCCATCTGTACATAAACTGGCAACATTCAACCACAAGAATATATATCAATTAAACAAAATATCAGCACTTCAATATATGATCAAATTAATTAATTTGGATTGCAATTATATTCTTCGTTCACACCTGTTCAAATGGACTTTTCTCCTTAATTGGTTTTGCTCCAACAAAAATCCAATTGTCCCGAAATTTCACATCATGAACTAAGGAACTTCCTAGCTCACTAAAAAGTGTTCTTGCTTCATCAGTAAACCTAAAAAAGGAAAAAAAAAGATCAATTTGTATTTACATCAAGCAACCATTTTTTAAAAATGTGGACTGAACTGCAAAAGCTATAGAGAAGAGCTGTACAAATCAGAAAAGCCTGTGTGGAACAGTAAATTAGCACACTGACCTTCTGGATCTATGTTTGAATACACTTAAGACTGAGAGGTTGAAGCTTCCTACGTGTCTGTAGGGAATTATTAAAATGAGTTTGGCAGCTGTTACATTTGATGTGACATGAGGCACAGGATGGGGACCAACAAGAGGGAAAAACATAGTTGATCTCATCCTTATCAACTATCGGTTGCAGATGTATCTGCCAATGACAGTATTGATAAGAATGACCTCTATGTAGCTCTTGTAGACACTACACATTAAGAATACCTTCTATTGTGATATGTGGCATTATCACCATGCTAAACGGGACAAACCTCGCACTGACATAACAAGTAAAGACTGAGCGTGAGATGCTGTGGGCCATCAACAGCAGCAGAATTGTTCATAGAGTCATAGAGGTGTACCTGTCCACGCCGACCAGATATCCCAACCCAATCTAGTTCCACCTGCCAGCACCCGGTCCATATCCCTCCAAACCCTTCCGATTCATATACCCATCCAAATGCCTCTTAAATGTTGCAATTGTATCAGCCTCCACCACATCCTCTGGCAGCTCATTCCATACATCAACCATCCTCTGCATGAAAATGTTGCCCCTTAGGTCTCTTTTATATCTTTCTCCTCTCACCCTAAACCTATGCCCTCTAGTTCTGGACTCCCTGACCCCAGGGAAAAGACGTTGCCTATTTATCCTATCGATGCCCCTCATAATTTTGTTAACTTCTATAAGGTCACCCCTCCGCCTCCGACGCTCCAGGTAAAACAGTCCCAGCCTGTTCAGCCTCTCCCTGTCGCTCAGATCCTCCAACCCTGGCAACATCCTTGCAAATCTTTTCTGAACCCTTTCAAGTTTCACAACATCTTTCTGTTAGGAAGGAGACCAGAATTACACACAATATTCCAACAGTGGCCTAGCCAATGTCCTGTACAGCCATAACATGACCTCCCAACTCCTGTACTCAATACTCTGACCAATAAAGGAAAACATACCAAACACCTTCTTCACTATCCTATCTACCTGCGACTCCACTTTCAAGGAGCTATGAAGCTGCACTCCAAGTTCTCCAACATTCCCCACTCAAATACTACCATCAAGCTACAGGAATCAATCCTGGTTCAATGGAGTATGCAGGAGGTCATGCCAGGACCTTGACACCATCCCGGACGGAGCAGCCCATTTGGTTGCCATCACATGCACAAGCATCCACTCCCTCCACCAGCAATGTTCAGAAGCAGCAGTGTGTACTACCTGCAAGATACACTGCAGAAATTCACCAATGTTCCTTAGACAGCACATTCCAAACCCACAATCATTTCCATCTAGAAAGACAAGGGCAGTAGGTACATGGGAACACCATCACCTGTAATTTCCCCGCTAAGCTGCTCCCTATCCTCACTTGGAAATATATTGCTGTTCCTTCACTATCTCTGGGTCAAAATCCTGGAATTCCCTCCCCAAAGTCATTGTGATCAACCCACAGCAGATGGACTGCAATGGTTCAAGAAGGCAGCTCACCACCACCTTAAGGGCGACTAGGGAGGGGTGATAAATGCTGGCTGGTCAGCAATGCCCATGTGTGAATGAATAAAAAGAATTTCCATTTTACTAAAATAACAATTTGCATTTATATAGCACTTTTAACACCAAAAAAAGGAAATCACTTCTTCAAAGTGATAATAATAGTAATTATGAAAAGCTTAATCAAATAGAAGCAGTGTAAGGAAGGCCTAAAATGAGAAGATGGCATTAACATCACTGAATCCCTTTGCTATCAGTACTGTGGCAGTTGCCATTGACCAGAAACTGAACTGATCTAGCCATATAAATACAATGACTACAAAAGCAAAACAAATAGGAAATCTATAGTGAGTAACTCACCTCCTAATCACTCTGAGCCTGTATAATGTAATTCTTGCCCTTGGCTTACATGAATGTAGTTCCAACAACACTGAAGAAGCTCAATATTACCTGGACAAAGCAATTTGCTGATTCGCACCCCTTTTGGTGTTCTAAACATTAATTCCCTTCACCACAATTGGGAATAGTGTGTACCATCTGTTATGATGTACTCCAGCAATACAGGATACCTCAACACATTCCAAGCCTGTGACCTCTGCCATTAGAAGGTGAAGGGCAGAAGATACAGGGGAACACCATCACCTGTGCGGTCCTCTCCAAGACACTCACCATCCTGACTTGGAAATACATTGTTGTTCCTTCAATGTCACTGGATGAAAATGCTGAAATTCCCTGTCCTAACGACACTGACGGTGTACCTACAAATCATGGACTGCAGCGATTAAGGATGAGAGCTTATCGCCACCTTCTCAAGGGCAACTTAGGATTTTCAATAAATGCTGGCCCAGTCAGTGACACCCATATCCCAGGAATGAATGAAGAAGAGTTAAAAGATGGTGGGGTTAGGGAATTTCAGTCAGTGAGATCTGGACAGCTGCTGGATGTATAGCTATAGAGAATCAATGGTGGAGTATAAGGAGGGAGAAGCACGAGAGGTAGAAAGAGGTGACAGGATGGAGAGGAATAAGGCCACAAAGGAATTTAAACCTCAAAGTAAAAATATTCATATTGAAAGGATGGCGCACCTAAAGTCAATGTTGATCAGTGAGGACAGGATGAGATGTGAAAGTGAAGGTACACTGCAGAGTTTTAGATGAGTTGATTTATGGAGGATAGAGATAGGAGTTCTAGGTCAAAATGTGTCTGAATATTTGAGTCTGAAGATGACAGACATGAATGAAAGTTTTAGCAACAGTTTGGTTGAAGTAAGGTTAAAGTCAGAGGTCATAAGAGAGATGGGACAACTGCTACAGAGAAATGGAATTAAAACATTGGCTCCAGTTCAGTTAGCATACCCTTTGCTAACAGCCTTGTTAAACTTGACATAGCTGAAGTTGGAAAGGGAGTGAATGGTTGGTTATAATTTTTTTTGGGTTGAGGCCATTATGTATTTGATCTTTCCATTAATTAGCTGGAAGACTTTTACTGCATCCAAGAGATTCTTGCATGTGACTTACCCACATCGATAGAGCCGCATCAATGCAGAGTTTTATTTTGATGTAGAGGTGCCGGTGTTGGGTACAACAAAGTTAAAAATCACACAACACCAGGTTATAGTCCAAAAGGTTCATTTGGGAGTACAAGCTTTCGGAGTGTTGCTCCTTGGTCAGGGTAGCTAGCTGTTGGACTATAACTTGGTGTTGTGTGATTTTTGACATTTAATTTGGCATTATTTAACTTGTTTCCAGGATGCTGGCATTTAGAAGTCACTCACTTTCTTGAATCTGGTTTTCATACCTTGGTAACAGATGCACAAATCAATTTTAAAAACTGTCTGAAGGCCACATTTCAGAATAAGGAAAGCTAATATAAACTTGGAAAGCTGATGATTTACTTGTGTGTAAAATAGTGCCAAAGTAAAAGCAACTATAATTTCACCTTCTGGTTTAATTTTTTTCTCCTATTTCCCTCAAACTGTTGGCGCCTGGCTTCACACACACTGTTTGGAAATCAGGTCCTAAAGCTCGCAGTTTCAACATGGAAATTGATGGCCTACAGAACTCTAGAGTAGGTAAATAGAATGCAGGTATTGGGAGAATTTTATCCACATTTTAAAATTTCCAATCTATCCTTTACTTGTTGCTTAAAAAAAACATGCTTCCCTTCCTGCTGTGTGGATATTAAACTGATGAAACACAGCGTATTCTGCTGATAATAATGTAGCTGCAGACAAAGGCATTAATAAGTCAACAATTCAGATTTTTATTATTTTGATACTCAGCTAATACTTCTAACCTCGGAATCTAAAGCTACTGCCTCTCCTAACCTACTAGCCAGTGTGCCAATGTTCTGGAGCAAGTTACCAGCCAGAATGATAGCCAGCTGATGAACATTAAGCATGCATGCTGTTTAACAGCACATTAAATATGATACAGCATGTGTTTAATCCAAATTAGCAGCTTACTGTCCCAGCTGGTAACCTGCTTCAGAGCATTAGAATAGACACAGACAGATGGAGAGATGCAACAGGGTTGGATGGATGTATTAGGAGCAGCAGCCGAGAGAAGTCTCACTAGAGTGGAAGCAGTATTAGGAGGCAGATCCACTATGTTTTCTCACAAAAAGTTTTCCTGTCGATAATAGAAACATAGGCAATAAAAGTTTGTACACTGGGATAACTATGATACAATGGGTTATAAATGATTCTGTTACAAATGATTTCTACTGTAATTATGAAATGATACATGTTCCATGGATGGGTTTGCATTCATTATTTCAAATCGCCACACATGATGAGATCACAATAAAACAAATTAGAACTGGATCATATGATGTGGTCTTGAGGCCAGACCACCATAGCCCATCACCCATTCCAGCCAGAAGCTGCTTTGACTCACTTTGTTGCCGGTTCATCAAAAGAAGCAAGTAGAACAATAGTCCCAGGTTTAACCTTATGTAAGAAATTCACCAGCAACTTGATATCTGGAAGAAAGGAAATTAGTAATCTTTTAATTCTATAATTTTACTTTCCTTGTCTTTCGAGACAGTAATTAATATTGAAACCATTATGTCCTGTTTGCGTTTGTTGTGAATTTATCTCAACAGCCACACCTCCCACCATCTACAAATGTCTAACAATGAAGGAAAGGGGTAGTTGATTATGTTTCTGTTTGTGCAGGATCAAAAATGTTTGTTCTAAATCAGAACAAATTCATTTCAAGTTTACAAGCATCTTACCTCCAGTCCACATGTCAAAAAAGTCAGTTGCTATTAGATCACCAGATGAAGCTGTGAAATGAAGAGATATAATCATCACTTTTTAGAAATAATAATTAATATGAAGCAGTAGGAACATTTATTCAAAAAATGTTCACATTCTACTCACCATTAACTAAAGCAATATTTAATCCCTTTCCAATGTTATTCTTTATACTGCTCATGATTCTATAAGGAAGGGAAAAAAAAATCTCAAATAGCAAGCAATCATTTTTACCATGGTCTTGAACCCATGCTTTGTGCAGTGTCTATATGACTGCTAAGCTGAACATTAAGCACCATCAGATTTTTTGAACTTAAGAGTGAGGAGTGCATTGTACTCAATAAAATCCTTACCATCACACTCAACATTGATAGAAAAGCAGAAGTTAATTTGGAAAGGATTGTAGATTGGAAATGCTAATCAATTTGACTTGAGACATTGTACAATATCTGAATGGGGTTGCAAATGTCTGGAAAAAAGTTATTTTTTAGGATGAGTGGAACATATGGTCTGAATTGGTTTATGGGCCTGAAGATTTAAGCCCACTGATTGCTTATCTGCAGATTTTCTTTATTTCCCAGTTGGCTTTAATCCATTCCAATCAATCAGCATTAGGGTCTCCTTTCTTCATTTCTGCTAATCTCTTATTGTGTACTGCTTCCCTTCTATGGTCGGTATCAGGAATGAGGACAAAATCATGCGAAAATTATTTGATGGCTGAATTCTTCATTTTGTTTCTTGACTCTGGTTGATATTTTATTAAATACTGAATGTCTTGCACCATTATAAGTCAAAACTGAATAATTAAGAGGCATACATTAGATTTAGAATGGTCTTCAATGAAACAAATATCATGGGAAGTTTACAATTCAAAGGATATTTACAATCCAGTTGCAGCAATGTTCAAAGTTAGATCTTTGCTACTTACGGTTTATCATTGATACAAATGTGGGGTCCAACAATATTAGCTGCCCCACTAATGATTTTAAATGGGAAATGGTTTGCAGTGCAACGTGTTTCCATTCCACACGGGGGCTTAACTTTTGACTCTGTAAATGTAAAAAGAAGCACATAATATACTTTTTTATAATTCAAAAATGAAATTGGCAGATGTTGTACCTTCCTTTTAGCTATTAAAGGAGTTTTAAAGGAGGCAATGAAGCAGGCAGTGAGCATGTGCACTGGGAATTTGCTGCCTGTCATATCAATAAAAAAGGCAAGAAATGAAACACCCGAGGATGGTGCTGAATAAAGCAATAGAAATTACAGGTTTGAAAAGAAACCCAACACCTGTTTAAGAATTCGTTTATCTTTGGAGCAAATTATATACCACCTTTTATTAATAGCTTCATAGAATAAATGAAACAGTTTCACTGGATTTTACTGGATGTAACTGAAATTTCAGCAAAACTGGAGTGAAATTATTTAAAATGTAAATATGTCTTCATCAGGCACTTTGTAAACTATTATTGCTTTAAGAGTGATGATCTTTTAAGAAGCTCAGCACACAGATGAATCAAGTATCTGGATGTAATCACATAACCTGAGACCACAACTGCTTTGCATGATAACACCCTAGAAAAAAGATCCGTCTATAGATTACTCTGTACTGTCTGTACTAGCTTAGTTATGACTAAATTATACCAGAGATGTTCAAATAAATGGAATCTGCATATCTCTTTGTGTTTTAGATAGCTAAGCAATCACATGTTGTAGCTGTAATCACTCCCCAAATGCCCAAGTATAAGCACAAATGTTAGAGATTATTTACTCCCAACATAGCACCCAGCTGTTGATTTTGTTATTAAATATTGGAGCAGCTTAGCCTCAGAGTAGACATACTCAGTTTTGTTGGCCAACCATGATGAAATAATGGCAAGCTCAACTTGAAACCAGAACTCTTTACTTTGGTAATTTAAGTAAATGAAAACTAATCATTTAAGTACAAGAGTAAAGATGTCTTGTTGTGGTTGTATTGAGCCTCGGTGAGTCCCAACTGGAGTACTGTGCCCGTTTGTCCTAATGTAAGGAAGGAAATATTTGTCCAACAGTGAGTTTGATGGAGATTCACCAGATTAATCCCTGGCATGGTAAAATTGTCTCTTGAGGAAAGATTGAGCAAACTGGGTCTGTATCCTCTGGAATTTTACAGAATGAGGGTGATTTCATTGAAGCTCACAAAATTCTTACAGGGCATGACTGTTTGGATATTGATAGGATGCTTCCCTGGCTGGTGTTTCCAGGGTAATCTCGGAGAAGAAGCAGGCTATTGAAGACTGAGTTGGGGAGGAATCTATTCACTCAGAAGGTGGTGAATCTTTGGAATTCTTTCCAAATGGGGCTGTGGAAGCTCAATCATTGAGCAGGTTCAAAACAGAAATCAATTATAGAGTCATAGAGATGTACAGCATGGAAACAGACCCTTCGGTCCAACCCGTTCATGCCGAGCAGATATCCCAACCCAACCTAGGCCCACCTGCCAGCACCCGGACCATATCCCTGCAAACCCTTCCTATTCATATATCCATCCAAATGCCTCTTAAATGTTGCAATTGTACCATCCTCCACCACTTCCTCTGGCAACTCATTCCATACACGTACCACCCTCTGCATGAAAAGGTTGCCCCTAAGGTGTCTTTTATAGCTTCCCCTCTCACCTTAAACCTATGCCCTCTAGTTCTGGATTCACTGACCCCAGGGAAAAGACTTTGTCTATTTATCCTATCCATGGCCCTCATAATTTTGTAAACCTCTATAAGGTCACCCCTCGGCCTCTGATGCTCCAGGGAAAACAGCCCCAGCCTGTTCAGCCTCTCCCTATAGCTAAAATCCTCCAATCCTGGCAACATAATTCTAAATCTTTTCTGAACCCTTTCAAATATCACAGCACCTTTCCGATAGGAAGGAGACCACAACTGCATGGAATATTCCAACAGTGGCCTAACCAATGTCCTGTACAGCTGCAACATGACCTTCCAACTCCTGTACTCAATACTCTGACCAATAAAGGAAAGCATACCAAATGCCTTCTTCACTATCCTATCTACCTGCGACTCCACTTTCAAGGAGCTATGAACCTGCACTCCAAGGTCTCTTTGTTCAGCAACACTCCCTCAGACCTTACCATTAAGTGTATAATTCCTGCTAAGATTTGCTTTCCCAAAATGCAGCACCTCACATTTACCTGAATTAAACTCCATCTGCCACTTCTCAGCCCATGGGCCCATCTGGTTCAGATCCTGTTGTAATCTGAGGTAATCCTCTTTGCTGTCCACTACACCTCCAGTTTTGGTGTCATCTGCAAACATACTAACAGTACCTCTTATGCTTGCATCCAAATCATTTATGTAAATGACAAAAAGTAGAGGGCCCAGCACCGATCCTTGTGGCACTCCACTGGTCACAGGCCTCCAGTCTGAAAAACAACCCTCCACCACCACCCTCTGTCTTCTACCTTTGAGCAAGTTCTGTATGCAAATAGCTAGTTCTCCCTGTATTCCATGAGATCTAACCTTGCTAATCAGTCTCCCATGGGGAACTAAGTCGAACGCCTTACTGAAGTCCATATAGATCACATCTACTACTCTGCCCTCATCAATCCTCTTTGTTACTTCTTCAAAAAACTCAATCAAGTTTGTGAGACATGATTTCCCATGCACAAAGCTATATTGACTATCCCGAATCAATCCTTGCCTTTCCAAATACATGTACATCCTGTCCATCAGGATTCCCTCCAACAACTTGCCCACCACCAAGGTCAGGCTCACCAGACTGTAGTTCCCTGACTTGTCTTTACCGCCCTTCTTAAACAGTGGCACCACAGTTGCCAACCTCCAGTATTGCGGCACCTCACCTGTGACTATTGATGATACAAGTATCTCAACAAGAGGCCCAGTAATCACATTTCTGGCTTCCCACAGAGTTCTTGGGTACACCTGATCAGGTCCTGGGGATTTATCCACCTTTACCCTTTTCAAGACATCCAGCACTTCCTCCTCTGTAATCTGGACATTTTGCAAGATGTCACCATCTATTTCCCTACAGTCTATATCTTCACATCCTTTTCCACAGTAAATACTGATGCAAAATGTTCATTTAGTATCTCCCCCATTTTCTGTAGTTCCACACAAAGGCCGCCTTGCTGATTTTTTAGGGGCCCTATTCTCTCCCTAGTTACCCTTTTGTCCTTAATATATTTGTAAAAACTCTTTGCATTCTCCTTAATTCTGTTTGCCAACGTTATCTCATGTCCCCGTTTTGCCCTCCTGATTTCCCTCTTAAATAAACTCCTACTTCCTTTATACTCTTCAAACATTCACACGATCTATCCTGTCTATACCTGACATATGCTTCCTTCTTTTTCTTATCCAAACCCCCAAATTCTTTAGTCATCCAGCATTCCCTATACCTACCAGCCTTTCCTTTCACCTTGACAGGAATATACTTTCTCTGGATTCTTGTTATCCCATTTCTGAAGGCTTCCCATTTTCCAGCCGTCCCTTTACCTTCGAACATCTGCCTCCAAACAACTTTTGAAAGTTCTTGCCTAATACCGTCAAAATTGGCCTTTCTCCAATTTAGAACTTCAACTTTTAGATCTGGTCTATCCTTTTCCATCACTATTTTAAAACAAATAGAATTATGGTTGCTGGCCCCAAAGTGCTCCCCTACTGACACCTCAGTCACCTGCCCTGCCTTATTGTCCAAGAATAGGTCAAGTTTTGCACCTTCTCTGGTAGATACATACACATACTGAATCAGGAAATTGTCTTGTATGCACTTAAGAAATTCCTCTCCATCTAAACGTTTAACACTATGGCAGTCCCAGTCCATGTTCGGAAAGTTAAAATCCCCTACCATAACCACCTTATTATTCTTACAGGTAGCTGAGATGTCCTTACAAGTTTATTTCTCAATTTCCCTCTGACAATTAGGGGGTCTATAGTACAATCCCAATAAGGTGATCATCCCTTTCTTATTTCTCAGTTCCACTCAAAATTCTATTTGCACAGGCTAAAGATGTGATAGGCTCCATGAGTTGAACGTTGTTATGGACCAGACCAGACCCCCTCGAATGATAATATGAAGGTAGCCTAGACTCTAACTTTTTGTTTATTTTGAAGGCAAATGTGAGATACTGTGTTCTGGATGTAATTCGATTGGTCAAACTACTCAACGTTAAGCACTATTGTTAAACTACGACAAAAGAAAGAGGATATTGGAATAACTTAACTCTACTGGAAAACTTAACAGAATAATAGATTATTTTACTACTAAACAGTAACTATCCCAATTTGGTAACATCCCACAAACACACTCTTGGCAAAAGATGAATTCAAATAACTGAATTGTCTCACATGCAATGACAATAGCCCAGGAGGGAAAACACCTAGAGAAAACTCAGTGAGAGAGTGTGGAGCAGTCAGGAGAGATTCACTGCCTTCCAGCCCTGCTGAGACCCCAACTGCTGAAAGCTAAACTAAAGATCCCTGGATCTGTGGGAACTTGACCCAACCCATTCAGGCTGTTTCTACTGTTCCAACTTTGAAAAAAACCCAAGGCCTCACAAGCTGTTCATTCTCTTACAGACTGCTTGTCACCTTTCATTAATCATTTTAAAAAGGACAAAATAACATCAGTTGAATGAGGGGAACTATGGAGCTGTGAGGGAGGAGCTGGCCAAAGTTCAATGGTGCAATACCCTAGCAGGAATGGCAGTGGAATAACAATGGCAGGTATTTCTGGGTATAATGCAAAAGATGCAGGATCAGTTCATTCCAAAAAGGAAGAAAGATCTAAGGGGAGGCAGGGGTGGCCGTGGCTGATGAGGGAAATTAAGGACCATATAAAGACAAAAGGGAAAAAGTATAACATAGCAAAGATGAGTGGGAAATTGGAGGACTGGGAAGCTTTTAAAGAACAACAGAGGATAACTAAAAAGGAAATATGCAAAGAAAAAATAAGGTATGAAGGTAAACTGGCTAAAATATAAAGGAGGATAGTAAAGGCTTATTTAGATATGTGAAAAGAAAAAAATGGTTAAGACTAAAATTGGGCCATTGAAGATAGAAACGGGTGAATTTATTACGGGGAACAAAGAAATGGCAGAAGAGTTGAACTGGTACTTTAGATCTGTCTTCATTGGGGAAGATACGAGCAATCTCCCAGATGTAATAGTGGCTGAAGTGAATTATAAAGGACTAAATTACGACACATCTGGATAGCAGTAACAGGATAGGTCAGAGTCAGCATGGGTTTATGAAGGAGAAATCATGCTTGACTAATTTTCTGGAATTTTTTGAGGATGCAACTCTGAAGATGGACAAGGGAGATCCAATGGATGTAGTATACCTAGACTTTCAGAAAGCCTTTGATAAAGTCCCACATAGGAGGTTAGTGAACAAAATTAGGGTACATGGTATTAGGGGCAAAATACTGACATGGATTGAAAATTGGTTGGCTGACAGGAAACAAAGAGTAGTGATAAACGGCTCCATTTCGGAATGGCAGGCGGTTACCAGGGGTGTGCCGCAGGAATCAGTGCTGGGACTGCAGCTTTTTACAATGTACATTAATGACATAGATGAAGGTATTAAAAGTAATATTAGCAAATTTGCTGATGACACAAAGCTGGGTGGCAGGGTGAAATGTGAGGAGGATGTTAGGAGAATACAGGGTGACCTGGACAGACTAGGTGAGTGGATGGATGCATGGCAGATGCAGTTTAATGTGGATAAATGTGTGGTTATCCACTTTGGTGGCAAGAACAGGAAGGCAGATTGCTACCCAAATGGAGTCAAGTTTGGTAAAGGGGCCGTACAACGAGATCTAGGTGTTCTTGTAATCAGTCAATGAAAGCAACCATGCAGGTACAGCAGGCAGTGAAGAAAGCTAATAGCATGCTGGCCTTCATAACAAGAGGAATTGAGTATAGAAGCAAAGAGGTCCTTCTGCAGCTGTACAGGGCCCTGGTGAGACTGCACCTGGAATATTGTGCACACTTTTGGTCTCCAAATTTGGGGAAAGACATTCTGGCTGTTGAGGGAATGCAACGTAGGTTCACGAGGTCAATTCCCGGAATGGTAGGATTATCTTACGCTGAAAAATTGGAGTGACTGGGCTTGTATACGCTTGAGTTTAGAAGGGTGAGAGGGGATCTGATTGAGATGTATAAGATTATTAAAGGTCTAGACACTCTGGAGGCAGGAAGCATGTTTCCGCTGATGGGTGAATCCCGAACCAGAGGACACAGTTTAAAAATAAGGGGTAGGCCACTTAGAACAGAGTTGAGGAGAAACTTCTTCACCCAGAGAGCGGTGGGTGTATGGAATGCTCTGTCCCAGAGGGCAGTGGAGGCGAAGTCTCTGGATACTTTCTAGACAAAGTTGGATTGAGCTCTTAAGGATAATGGAATCAAGGGTTATGGGGATAAGGCAGGAACAGGATATTGATTGAGGATGATCAGCCATGATCATAATGAATGGTGGTGCTGGCTCAAAGACCAGAATAGCCTACTCCTGCACCTAAGCCATAACATGGTCACAGTGGCCTACTCCCATTCCTATGTTCCAAAGCAAACATAAGCAAAAACCTTAACATGGCTCTGTTTGAGATGCTGACTGAACCACTGTGTAAATTGTTTAATTCTCATTTTATGATTTGTTTGAATCAATGTTCTTTGCCAAAATTCAAAACTATCATCCAGCTTTATATAAATCCGATAGTTAGTGTCACTGACAGAATACAGTAAATATTTCCGTTCAAATACATTGCAATACAACAAAGCTAACCTCTGCTTCTTTAGTAATAGAAATATGCACTTTGATGTCTGTACCTGTTAATTGTTTTGAATCACTCTGTTTTTCTGAAGAATTCATCAGTTTATTTGCAAGGAACAATGTCAGGCCAATGACCAGCAGGACCACTACACCACGTATCAAAGCTGGAAGATAACATTTGAAATGAGTTATTCTTTGTGGCATTACAGTTGAATTTTTCTGTTTGTAATATCATACCGATGTCTCGGTGGCCAGCTCCCTATGGAGCTCCTGACTGTACTTCATTCCTTGGTCATCTACTTACCTTTGATGAAAAATGTGTTGCTGGTTAAAGCACAGCAGGTCAGGAGCATCCAAGGAACAGGAAATTCGACGTTTCGGGCCAGAACCCTTCATCAGGAATTCCTGATGAAGGGCTCTGGCCCGAAACGTTGAATTTCCTGTTCCTTGGATGCTGCCTGACCTGCTGTGCTTTAACCAGCAACACATTTTTCAGCTCTGATCTCCAGCATCTGCAGACCTCACTTTTTACTCGTACATCTACTTACCTTTCTCCTCCACTGTTTCAGTCCCCTCTGCAGCCAGTTCATCTTAACTGCAACTGCAATTTGACTATAAGCATAAACTGCTATGGTCTCCTGACCAGATCTGCAATTAGCTTTCCTTAAACTTGGCTTCCAACTTCCAGGACTTCTCTATCTGCATCAAGATAATGTTTTCTACCCTCTAGCATACAGTTAAACACAGCCCTTGTTCTGCTGCAGTGTTGCTTTAATCTTTATATGTTGTTTCCTTCTATGGCTGTGCCTCTAGCTTGTAGGAATCGTAACATGATTGATTTTCGTATCCAGCTTAAGAAAGAGAAGAATGAGTAGGGTCCTGGGGTTTTAAACTTAGGCCATGTTCTAGTGAGAAAGAAACATTCTAAGGAAAGGACACATTATCTAAAACTAATACTGTGACCCTTGTAGGAAAATTGTACAAGACGTCAAGCATCCCAAATCCATGAAATGTCACGAATATTAAATATATCAGATAGAGTTGATGGTAGTTGTCTTTTCCCTAGGAAGGGGATTTTCAAGACTAAGGGACAAATTGTTAAGGGGAGAGAGAGAGAGAAAGATTTAAAAAGGACATGAGGGAAATTTTTTACACAGGGTGGTTCGTGTGTGGAGTGAACTTCTGAGGATGTGAGTGCAATTATAATGTTTAAAAGACATTTGGATGGATACATGAATAAGAAATGTTTAGAGGAAAATGGTCCAGGAGCAGGCTAGTGGGACTAATTTAGTTTAGGATTATGTTCGGCATGGACTGGTTGGACTGAAGGATCTGTTTCCATGCTGTATGACACTATAATAATAAAGTCTCTGGGTAAATGCCTGACTGTGATCACCAACAGAAAAAACTCACAGCAGGATACATTAATAAATATGAAAACAAAAACCAACCTATTATAACATACTAATGCTCTAAAATGCAGCAAAGCAAATTCTTAATTACTAATATGCAAACTTAAACTATACCCCCTTTAAATCCAAACATACATATTCACTCATAAACAATATGACAGGATAGACAAGGCAATTTTTTTCACTGTGCATGGAAAATATGATCAAGAAATGTAAAGTTTGTATATCAGAGACCAAGCTACAGTAAAGAAATGATGCGACCTTCTCTCAATAGTTTTTGGTTTATGGAATAATATAACATTGTCATTTCAGCAGCAGTCTCAACTATGAGCCAGTTAATTGGACTTAACTCTTGATTGAATGAGCAGTTGTTTTTTTTTGGAGGGGGGCACAGTCTTTTGTATTTATTTTCCACTCACAGAGAAAGGAAGTGATCTCACTGGCTGGCAGGTTTTTGAATGTCTGAGCTGCTCTCTCTCCTCTCAATTCAATGACAAATTGCAACTTATAACCAATCCACATGCTGTTGCTGGGCAGGTACTTATTTTTTCCTCAAAGAAACCTGTGGTCATGTTCCAGAAAACTGTCAAATTCAGTTGCAGCAAAAGCACACAATATAGTTCTATTCAATTGTAAAAAAAAAGCTGATAATTCAAATTTTTATTTCTATAATTCCAAATGGAATATGTGTAGTCCTTACCCATGAAGGAAGTTAATGATAGATTGAAAATGAAAGAAAAACTTCTGAAAGATCAATTGCAGGTCAAAAGATTGGACAGAACAATGAGGGATGACAAAAATATTAATAAGGAAGGAGAGATTAGAGTATGACAGAAAGCTAGCCAGAAATATACAACTAGACAGTGTGAGTTTCTACAAATATTTATGAGGAAAAAGAGTAAGTAAAGGTGAGTGTTGATTCTCTTGAAAGTGAGGTGTGCTGCTGGAAAAGCACAGCAGGTCAGGCAGCATCCGAGGAGTAGGAGAATCAATGTTTCCAGTAAATCATCCTGATGAAGGGTTCTTGCCCAAAATGTGTGAAGGGCCCTTGCTTGAAATGTTGATTCTCCCGCTCCTTGGATGCTGCCTGGCCTGCTGTGCTTTTCCAGCACCACACTCTTGATTCTGATCTCCAACATCTGCAGTCCTCACTTTCTCCTGCCTTGAAAGTGAGTCTGGGGAATTAATATTGGAGCTAAGAACATAGTAGATGAATTGAACAGAGATTTTGCACCTGTCTTCACTGTAGAGAATACAAATAACAGCCCCAAAATAACCGTGAGAGGGAATGTGGAATTTAAAACAATCAGCATCATCAGGAAAACAATTATTGTAGCATAAAGCTGATAAATCACCACATCCTGGTAGGCTTCATCCTAGGAAAAGGAGTAGCTGACGGGATAGTAAATATATTGGTTTTCATTTTTGAAAATTTCCTCGAGTCCTGAAAAGCCCCATCAGATTGGAAAGAGCAAATGTGACATGTATTCAAGAGAGAGAGAAAGCAAGAAACAACAGGTCAATGAGAAAATGTTGGCATTTATTATTAATGAATTCACAGAACATAGAATCACAGAAGTATTACAAGAGATTGCAGCAAGGCACATAGAAAATCTTAATACAATCAGAGGAGATGGTACATCATGATAATATTACTGGACAAGTAATCCACAGGCCCAGGATAATTATGGATAGAATTTAAATATAGCTAATAAATCTAGAATTGAAAACTTTTCTCAGCAATGGTGACCATGTAATAATCTTTGAGTGAGGCCCCTTTCGGTCATGGCTGACCAGGGATTGTATCCTCCATTAGATTAGATTCTCTACTAGTACGGAAACAGGCCCTTCAGCCCAACAAGTCCACACCGACCCTCCGAAAAGTAACCTACGCCCCCTTCGATTAATGCACCTAACAACTATGGACAATTTAGCACGGCCAATTGACCTGACTCGCACATCTTTGGAAAGTAGGAGGAAAATATGAGAGGAGACCAGAGTACTAGAAAAAACCCACACAGACATGAGGAGAATGTGCAAACTCCACACAGACAGTCACCCAAGGCTGGAATTGAACCAGGACCCTGGTGTTGTGAGGCAGCAGTGCTAACCACTGAGCCACTGTGCTGTTGCTTTAGCTTTCTCTTTCCCTGAAGCAAGAAGCTTGTGACTGAAGAGACCAATGCTGGAGAGACAGTCCCGGTCACAGAGGTCACACCTGTATATGGTCGTTGATCTGCTAGAACTGCTGCACTCCTTCCTTTGTACCTGTATGTCTGAGGCAGCACTCATCAGCTTCTTTTCCCCTGTTTTGAGGTGTTGGTTCAGGGTGCTTCGCCATCTCACGTGGTCTGCTGCAAGACTTTCCCAGGACTCCATAATAATATCAAGTGCCTTCATGACCCTCATGCAAACATCCATTTTGTTCAGCTGGGGATGCCCAATGGGTTTCTTTCTGGATGCAAGTTCTCCATTGAGAATATCCTTTGGGATGCAGCCATTCTCCATGTGGTAGATGTGGCCCAACCAGTGCTGTTGGGCACTGGTTGGGCCACTGTTGGGTTGCCTGAGTGAAGTGTACACGCTGTGAAGGCCAGTGCAAGATAGGACCGCTGTGTTGGACACTGTCTTGGCAGGATATGCCGAGGATATAGCGGATACTCCTCAAGTGGATGGTGTTCTGTCTTCTCGCCTGTCTGGCATATGTAGTCCTTGTCTCACTGCCATACAGCAGTGTGCTTATGATGCAGGTGTTGTAGACTGACATTCTTGTCTTCACTGTCAGTTTGGGATTTGTCCAGACTTGAGTTGTGAGGCGAGCAAGAGTTGAGGCTGCTTTCCCAATCCTCTTGTCAATGTCTGTCTCCAAGGAGAAGTTGGCAAAGCCAAGGGATGCACACTGATGGATGACATTGAGTGCATAGTCGTTGATGGTGATGACTGGCGGTGCCTCTATGTCCTGCCCCAAGATGTTCGTCTTCCTCAGACTGATAGTCAGCCTGAGTGCTGCATGTACTTTTGTCTTGGCTCTGAGGTAGGCCAGGTTGGAGAGCCCGCGATCTGATCGAGTGTATAGGTAAATCCCCTCCATTACAGTGCCAAAGGCATGTTTCAGAAACACAACAAAAAAAATCCCAAAGAATGTGAGAGCAAGGACGCAGCCTTTTTTGACACGGCTGCAGATGTCGACGGGCTCAGAAGAGCTGCCGTTGAACTGCACTGTCCCCTTCATGTTACTGCGGAAGGATTCCATCATGCTCAGCAGTTTCAGTGGGCAGCCAATCTTCAGGAGAACCTTGAAAAGGCCGTTTCTGCTGACCAGGTCCAACGTGTTGGTGAGGGCGATGAAAGTGACATACAGGGGCATTTTCTGTTCTTTGCACTTCTCCCGCAGATGGGAAGAGAGAGAAGATCATGTCCACTGTGGATCTTTTAGCTCGGAAGCTGCACTGTGACTCTTGGTACACACGTTCTGCCAGTTTCTGCAGGTGAGTCAAGATGACCCGAGCAAAGGCTTTGCCGACAGTGTTGAGGAGAGAGATGCCTCTGTAGTTGTTGCAATCGCATCTCTTGCCCTTGTTCTTAGAAAGGGCAATGATCTTGGCATCAATCATGGCCTGCGGTACAGCTGTTCCTTGCTAGCACTGACAGAGGACTTCATACAATGGGAGCAGGAAGCTAGCCTTGCAGGGCTTGATCAGATCAGATCAGGAGGAATCCCATTAGGCCAGGCTGTCAATGGTGTTGCTAAGCTCTTCTACTGATGGCTCTGCATCTAGCTCCTTCATGGTCGGCAAGTACGTGATGGGCATCAACCGCTAAAGCGGACATGGTCTGCTCCCTGGAGTAGAGATCAGAGTAGTATTCAACCTACCTCTCTATCTGCTGGCATTTGTCTGTGATCACTTCCCCAGTAGAGGATTTGATGGGTCTGTCTTGCTCTGAGCTGATCCTAGTGCCTTTCTTGATGCCTTTGTACATTCCCCTCAAGTTCCCCGTTATAGCGGCTGTCTGAATTTACTCACTTCTCTATGCCCAATACTCATTAGCACATCGCCTGGCAGTCTACTGAACCTTTTTCCTGGCAGCCCTGAGAGTCTGCAGATTCTTCCCGCTAGCTGACTGCTTGTACTCAGCGAGGGCGACACGCTTGGCTTCAATGATGGGGGTCAGCTTGGTTACCTTAGCCTTAAGCTAGTCATGTGTCTTGCGGATCTCCTTCCTCAAGATAGCCAGGTAGGTGAAGTGCATGGTACCCCACAAGGTTTCCCACTTCTCTGTGGAGGTGTGTCCGTGTCATGAGGCACTGCGTTCTCTCTCGAAAGCCTCTGAGAACTGTAACACAAGGTCTGGCCGGGACATCTTACTGACATTGATGTGAGGGTTCCCCTGTATTTTAGCGTGATGGAATCTCTTAGGTTGCAGCCTAATCTTGCAACACATGAAGGAGTGGTTTGTGTCATAGTCGGCACTGTGATAACAGTATGTGTGGAGAACATGTTTGATGGTGGTGGACCTAACTAAGATCAGATCGAATTGGTGCCAATGCTTTGAGCACAGGTGTCGCCAGGAATCCTTGTGCTGAGGCTTTGTCTGGAAGGAAGAGTTAGTGATGCACAAATCATGGTAAATGCACAGCTCGAGCAGTCGTTCTCTGTTCATTCATTTTGTCAGCTCTGGATTTTTCCTTAAGGTTTACTTCTGAAGCCTTTCCCACATGTGGGTCTGACTGCGAGGCAATGGAGTTTTGAAATCAGAGATTTCCTTCTATTTGCCAGGAAGCAGCCCGCTCCATGAATGGGTGGATGGTTATGGTGGGGGGGTGGGGGGGTCACTGGTTGGGGGGATGGTTGGTGGTGAGGTCTCTCCTAACCCTCCTCATCCACATCTCTCCTAACCCACTCTCTGCCCACCTCCCCCTCTCACCTAGTCACCTCTTTCTTGTCTAACCCAATTCTTTTATATCTCCTACTCCCCTCCTTACCCACTCTCCCACATAACTTGCATCAACTTGAGTCTCTTCTCCCCCCCACCCCCCCAACACCACCCCATCTCTCTCACCCTCCACTGTGTCTTCCCCTGCCCAGGTCTCTCTACCCCAGATCCCATTCCTCTTTCCACCAAACCAGCCCCTCTCCATCGCTCCCCCCCCCCCCCCCGCTGCCCCCAGACCCCAACTTCACATCCCCATTCCCCTGGATCTCTTTCTGTCTCTCCCTGCCCTGCCCTGCCCTGATACCTTTGTAGAGCTGGGCGATAGCGGTGGCCAAGTTCTGGGAGCACAGCCAAAGCCATGACATAATCTTTAATTGCTGTAAAACCCCATTTCGTGACTCAATAAAAACCAAAAGAACTGGAGATGCTGTAAATCAGAAACAAAAACCAAAATTGCTGGAAAAGCTCAGCAGGTCTGGCAGCATCTGTGGAGAGAAACCAGAGTTAATATGTTGGGTCAAGCGACCCTTCCCCAGTTCTGAGGAAGAGCCACGACCCGGAACGTTAACTCTGATTTCTCACCACAGATGCTGCCAGACCTGCTGAGCTTTTCCAGTAAATTTTTGCTTTTATTCTGTTTTGGTCACTAATTTCATTCAGGGAATGAAATCTGCCATCTTTACCTGGTCTGGTCTATAAGCAACTTCAGACCCACAGCAATGTGTTCGATTTTTAACTGGGTAAGCATAAGTGGTCCCCTTTGGATTGGCAGGTAGAGATGAATGATCAGAAGATCAAAGGTTTTAATTCTTTACAACTTGCATCAATAATAATGGACACTGGGAGGAGCAGGTGGTTAGTGAGAGGGATGATTTTGTTCGGGGTGGGGAATCAGTAAGGGGTTAGAAGTGGGGGGCAAATATCTGGAAGAGGAGCAATGAATAAATTGATTAAGGGGTGGTGAGCAGGACAGTGAGCAGTCAGTGGAGCAGTGGTGATTGGGAGAGGGGCAGTGAGTTGAGATAGTGAGGTGGATGCATGGTGGTCAGAGATCAGGAGTGAGGCAGTAGAGGTACCTGTCAAGGGTGGCAGGAAGTGGATAAGTGGAACAGTGAGGGATCAGGAGTGGGGCCTCTGAGGAAACAGGTGAGGTGTCAGGAAATGGGCTTTGTGGAGCTAGGAGGAGCCAGAAAGTGGGTTAGCTGGCAGAGGTGGACAATGGGCACACTGTTGGATCTCAGAAATGGAGGTAAAGCAAACTGGATGCCAAGTGAGATTGTGCAAGTGAGTTCTGGTCAGCAGCAGCAAACATAGCACAATTCTGAAAGCAGAGGATCAGTTTACAGACCTTCCCTCTCATTATTGGTCTCCGCCCTGCTTGCGGCTAGCCTGCTGGTTCTCACGTTAAGCTACAGTTAATTTCTTCATTGCATGACTCACTCTCCTAGGCTGATCCACATTCCTCTGTTGCTCTGGGACCTTCACCTCACTGTATGTTTATCTCTGCCCTGCAACTGATTCTACGCTCACGTGTGGATGTTCATTCAAATGAAAATGTTTGAATCTGTACATCCTCCAACTACTCGATCCTTTCAAATAGTTTCTAGATATTGTTCAGCTTGCAGTGTGCTCCTTGGATGCTGCCTGACCTGCTGTGCTTCTCCAGCACGACATTCTTCAGTCTAATCTCCAGCATCTGCAGTCCTCACTTTTGCTCATTATTTAGTCTGCACACAAGTCTCTGGAGTCATGCAGTCACTGCTGCCTCACAGTACCATGGTCCCAGGTTCAATCCCAGCCTCGGGAGACTGTCTGTGTGAAGTTCGCACATTCTCCCTGTGTCTGCATGGATTCGCTCCGGTTTCCTCCCACAGTCCAACGATATGCAATTCAGGTGAATTGGCCATGCTAAGTTGTCCATAGTGATAGGTGCATTAGTCAGAGGGTAGTGGGTCTGGGTGGGTTACTCTTTGGAGGGTCGGTGTGGACTGGTTGGGCCAAAGGGCCTGTTTCCACACTGTAGGGAATCTAATCTTAAAAAGTCTCTGGAGTGAGTGAATTTCCTTGATGCTCCACACCAAGTCCACCCTACCAATACCAACTTCAGCCCACTACGAGACTGCAAACTTTAACCCTGGATTCCCTCATGTTGTACTATATCTTTATCCCTTTTACCAAAGGAAGTGTGTGATCTAATAATTACTCCAGAACCAGGCTGGCCTGTGTCCATTCAGGGGATAGGAGTGGGGAGGGCTGATTTTTTGCTGCTCCAACCCTGAGCCTATAGCTTCTACTTCAACTTATTTTTCTGATGTGGTAAACTTTTCTTTCCCTTTTTTTTAGATTCTCTCTCCTTTCAGTCAGTGGATATCAGCAATGCTGACTGGGGCATTCAGGGGGTAGTGTGGAGCTGCCTTCCTGAATCACTGCAGTCCCTGTTATGCTGACAGGATGGGCTTTCCAGGGTTCTGACCCAGTGACAGTGAAGGAACGGTGATATATTTCCAAATCAGGGGAGTGAGTGGCTTAAAGGGGAACTTGTAGGTGATGGTGTTTCCATGCATCTGCTGCCCTTGTCCTTCTAGATGGAAGTGGTTGTGGTTTTGGAAGGTGCTGTCTGAGGATCTTTGGTGAATTTCTGACGTGTATCGTATGGTTGGTACAACCTGCTGCTACTGAGTATCAATGGTGAAGGGACTGGATGTTTGTGGATAAGCGGGTTGCTTTGTCCCAAATGATGTCAAACCTCTTGAATGTTGTGGAGGTGTCAATGTTGTTCAGGGGTGGACAAGGTTAAAAATCACACAACACCGGGTTAGCACTGCTGCCTCACAGCACCAGGGTCCCAGGCTTGGGCAACTGTCTGTGTGGAGTTTGCACATTCTCCCCGTGTCTGCGCGGCTTTCCTCCAGGTGCTCCGGTTTCCTCACACAATCCAAAGTTGTGCAGGTCAGGTGAATTGGCCATGCCAGTGTTCAGGGATGTGTAGGTTGAATGCATTAGTCAGGAGGAATATAGAGTAATAGGGTAGGGGAATGGGTGTGGGTGGGATACTCTTTGGAGAGTTGGTGTGGACTTGCTGGGCCAAATGGCCTGTTTCCACATTGTAGGGATTCTATGATTCCAACAGGTTTATTTGGAAGTACTAGCATTCAGAGCACTACTCCTTCGTCAGGTAACTAGTGAGGCAGGATCATGACACAGAATTTAGAGCAAAAGATCAGTGTCATGCAATTAAAATGGTATATTGAAAAAAAACCTAGATTGTTGTTAAGTCTTTAGTCTTTTACAATGGGGTTGCAGGTTTTGATTCATTAATATGTAAATCCCAGAACTTCTTTTGAGTCACATTCTTGAGATAACTTAAGGTTTTACAACAAAGTAACATCTCAGCTCAGACAATGTATTAAAGGTGTGAGGTTAGAGTCTAATATGTATCCCAATCTTGAGTCAGATTGGTTCTATTTCCAAAGTAGGAATTTATAAAATGTTGTATGGATTGACTGCCTGTGTTGACTGCCTGCAGGTTGTGTGCCTTTTGAGCAAGATTAGTGGGCGGCACGGTGGCACAGTGGTTAGCACTGCTGCCTCACAGCGCCTGAGACCCGGGTTCAATTCCCAACTCAGGCGACTGGCTGTGTGGAGTTTGCACGTTCTCCCCGTGTGCTCTCCCCGTTTTCCTCCGGGTGCTCCGGTTTCCTCCCACAGTCCAAAGATGTGCGGGTCAGGTGAATTGGCCATGCCAGGTAGTGTTAGGTAAGGGGTAAATGTAGGGGTATGGGTGGGTTGCGCTTTGGCGGGTTGGTGTGGACTTGTTGGGCCGAAGGGCCTGTTTCCACACTGTAAGATTCCACACAATCTAATCTAATCTAATACATCTGCAAATGCAAATTCACCCCATAGACTGGTGTGTGTGTGCGTGTGTGTGTGTGCGTGTGTGTGTGTGCGTGTGTGCGTGTGTGTGTGCGTGTGTGTGTGTGTGCGTGCGCGTGTGTGCGTGCGTGCGTGTGTGCGTGTGTGTGTGTGTGTGTGAAAGAGTGTGAGCATGTGCGTGTGAGTATGAGTGCACGTGAGAGAATGCTTGTGTGTGCGCATACTTGGTACAGTGTGTGCATGAGTGTGACGGAGTATAAGCCTGTGAGAGGGTGTGTGCGTGTGTGTGAGTGTGGGAGATGCATGTGTATGTCTGACAGAGGGTCTGCATGAGTGTGTATGTAAGAGTGTGTGCGCGTGTGTAGTGTATCGAATCACCTGTAGTATGACATGAACCCAAGGTCCCAGTTGAGGCCATCTCCATGGTACCGAACTTGGTTATTGGAGCTATACTCATCCAGGTCAGTGGGAAGAAAATTCCATAACATTCCTGAATTGTGCCTTGTAGTTGGTGGACAGGATTTGGGAATTCAGGAGGTGAGTTACTTGCTGTAGAATTCCTTGACTTTGGTCTGCTCCTGCCTCCACTGTATTTATGTGGCGAGTCCAGTTGAGTTTCTGGTAAAGGGTAACCCCGAGGATGTTGACAGTAGGGGATTTGATGATGGCAACACCACTGAGTGTCAAGGAGTGATGGTTCGATTCTGTCTTGTTGGAGATGGTGAATGCCTGATATTTGTCTGGTGTGAATGTTACTTGCCACTTGTTAGGTCAAAGCTGCATATTGACCAGGTCTAGTTGCATTTGAACATGGACACTCTCTGAGGAGTTGTGAATGGTGCTGAATATTTTGAAATCATTGGGGAAGATCCCCACTTTTGATTTTATAATGGAGGGAAGGTTATTGATGAAGCAGCTGAATATGGTTGGAAAGATAGACAGTTCCCTGCGGAATCCTGCAGAGATATCCTGGAGAGGTAATGATTGACCTCCATCTACCATACACATCTTCCTTGTGCCAGATGGGACTCCAAATCAACAGAGCTTTCCCCCAATTCCCACTGACTCCAGTTTTGCTAAGGCTCTTTGATGCCACACTCAGTCAAATGCGGCCTCAACGTCAAGGGCAGTCACTTTTGCCTCACCTTTATAATTCATCTCTTTTGTTCATGTGGCTCTGGCAGATCCCAGACTAAGCTTCAGTTACCAGATTGTTGAATAATCAAGTGTTGCTTGATTACACCTTTCTATCACTTTTCTGACGATTGAGAGTAGACTGATGGGGTGCTAATTGGCTGAGTTAGATTTATCCTGTTTTTTTGTGCACAGGACATTCCTGGGAAACTTCCCACAATGTCAAGTAGATAGTGATGTTGTAGCTGAACTGTTTGGCCAAGGATGTGGCAATTCCTGGAGCACAATTCTGCAGGATTATTACGGCAATGTTGTCAGGGCCCATAGCCTTTGTGGATCCAGGGCGATCAGTTATTCCCAAACATTGACATGGAATGAATCAAATTGATTGAAGATTGGTATTTGTGATGCTAGGGACCACTGGAAGAGATCAAAATGGATTATCACCTCAGCACCTCTGGCTGAAGATTGAAGCAAATGCCTCAGTCTTATCTTTTGCACTATTTGCTGGGCACTCAATCATTAAGGATAGGATATTTTAGGCTTAACTTCGTCAAGTGAGTTGCTTAATTGGCCAGCACCATTCACTGTTGGATGTGGAAGGACTGCAGAATTTAGGTCTGATTTGTTGAATGTGGAATTGCTTAGCTCTTTCCATCACTTGCTGCTTACGCTGTTTGTCATGTAAGTAATTCGGTGCCTACATTGTGCCCTCCCTGAATTCATTTCTGAAAATATTGCCCATCAAAATCCTCAGCTTAACCCCCTTAAACCTCCTATTCGCCTGCACCATTTACAAATTTCATTTGCTCTTTGTTAGTCTTACATATTCCTCAATGCTTCACTTAACATTTCCCAGACAGCTGATCTGGCCACTCATCTCTTCTTGCTTATGGGTCACTGTTATTTATTCTGTTCTTTCAACCACTTCTTAACATAAGAACATAAAAACAGAAGAACTAGGAGCAGGAGTAGGCCGTCTGGCCCATTGAGCCTGCTCCACCATTCAATAAGATCATGGCTGATCTTTTCATGGACTCACTTACCATAACTTTTAATTCCTTTATTGTTCAAAAATTTATGGATCTTTGCCTTAAGATATGTAGCCTCATTGGCAGGGAATTCCACAGGTTCACAATCTTTTGGGTGAAGAACTTCCTCCTCAACTCAGTCCGAAATCTGCTCTCCCTTATTTTGAGGCCATGCCCCCTTGTTCTAATTTCACCTGCTAGTGGAAACAAATTCCCTGCTTCTATCTTACCCATTCCCTTCAAAGTTTTATATGTTTCCAAAAACCCCGCCTCATTCTTCTAAATTCCAATGAGTATAGTCCCAGTCTGCTCAATCTCCCCTCATAAGTTAATCCAGTCGACTCCAGAATCAACCTAATGAAATATAGCCCTACAGCTTGTTGTAGTATGGGTGTGTGAGTGAGCTCTTTTGTACCATCATCCATTTTGTCATTTCATCACTCCTGACCTCCACTTGATCACAGACCTTTTGATTTCCTTTCACATCCCCCCCGGCTCTATTCTTAAAACCTTTACCATCTTGAACTTTGTCCAATTCTGATCAAAAGTCAATAACCTGAAGCATTAGTGCTGCTTTTCCATCCACAGACTCTCCATGACTTGTTGAATAGCTGTGGCATTTTCTGATTTTGTTTGAGATTTGTTGCATTTGTAACATGTTGCTTTTGTATTGAGGAGATCTGAATGCCAGCCATTCCAGCACCCAAGGAATACAAAAACTTGTGCTGAAGTCGATTACACCAATCCATTTGACTGGTTATAAAATATTTCGGTAACTAGCAAGGGCATTCTGTCCAAGAAGATCATGAAAGTTGAAAGAAGAAGAGATAAAAATATGTATTTTAAGGGGTGTGGGGGGGGGGGGAAGCAGAAACAGACAACACTGCTGGTTTCCAGAGTGAGGTGAGAGTTACTGCCTTTGACATTAAAGTTGCATTTAGCTAAATGTGGATCAGAGCCCTAGCAAGACTGCATTGGATGGGAATCAAGTTGGTTGGAATCATACCCACTATAAAAGGAGATGGTTGTTGGAGATTGATTATCTTAGCCGCAGGACCTCACTGCAGGGGTTCCTCAAGGTAATGTCCTAGGCTGAACCATTTTCAGCTGCTTCATCAATGACCTTCCCTTCATCATAAGGACAACTGAGGAGATATTCACAGTTGACCACAAAAGGTTCAGTACCATTTTGCAACTCCTTAGATACTGAAGTGCTCCAAATGCAGAGAAACTTGGTCAGCATCTGTGTGGAAGAATAAATATACTTTAAAATGAAACGTTTAGTATTATTTTCAATTAACTTTACCAACTTTAATTTTTTTTTGTAATATTAGCTTTTTTGAGATCTGGATAATTAACTTTCCTAATTCAAGTCTAACGATGCTAAAATATTCCACAACCTTCATATATTACAGTATTCAAGGTCAAGACTGACCTGTTCACTTTTCCTTTCAGTCAACATTCTGTATATAAGAAACCATTTGTGAATTTACCTCTTGCATGGAACATCTAAAGCCTCATTTCAATTTATTTAGATTTAATTAATGTGATTTTCCCGTCCCTTGCCTTACTTACTTAATCAGATGTATGTCACTTTCCCAGTTTATAAGCATTGTTAAAGATTAATTTCTGTATTAATAAACCCAGATGTTTACTCTGATATTAATGTAAATTAACTTCCTTGACATATTCTCTGTCGTGTAACAAGTTGCCACACCTTTTTAAATTTAACTTTCCTGAAGTTAATTTTCTGCCCCTTCTAATCTGTGTTTAATGAAACTCATTGCCATTTCTTCTTTAAATCAATTCTCTAGCAAGTTGAGTAAATTCACCTTCACATGACATGCATCAAACTCCATTTTTTATACTTAATCTTTACATCAGTATAAGTGTATACTTTGTCAATAAAAAATGTTTTGGCTCAGCCTTTTGACTGACAAATAATACCCATGCTTTGATAAGCTGTAACAATTTATACATCTTACCTCACGATCTCACTTCACAGTCAACTATTGCTTACAAACTCAATATGAATTGAGAGTTGTGAAGCTTCAATTCGCATTTCTTAAAATAGAATTAATTGCTAAATTACTGAAATATACAAAGGAAATTCTAAATGCTAAAGTTACAATAATCAAGTCACTTGAAACCTTTGAAAGTGAAATTCCTACCTGCGATCCTCATTGTCTGGGAAGTTAATACATGCGAATTCAAATCTAGTGTACTTGAGCTTTCAGAACAATTTCAGGTACTTCCTTGTTTAGAATCATCACCTCAGCACTCCCTGAAATGGTATGTCACCATTAAGTGAAATACAAGTTTTTTAACTCATGAAAACTCAATTTGTGCATCATAACTTCAATTCATTAAACATTAATCTTGATAAATATAATGTCAATATTGAATTGTGAATATAAACATATAATCTAAAATCAACAGAAATATCTAATACTGGAATGATGCTACAGTTTTCATTATTTAAAAATAACAGTGTTTCCAAATTGCTTTAATTTGTTCTAATTAACATCACTGCAAGTTCTGTCTGAAACAAAGTGATTGCATAGCTAAGGGACCTTGTATTTACAATTGGAAAATGTGTTAACACTAATTAGTGTAATCAATAAAGAAATAGAGAAAAACAAAGACAACAGTAGTTAGAACATAAAATTTAGGGAATAATACAGCCACTCAGCATATTAGCAAGTGCATCATGGTTCTCAAAAGATGAATGCTGATGCTCTTTGTCTCATCCCATTTCTAAAATTCTGTTCAGTTAAATCTAATTGTGCTTAGTTTTTTTGAACCTCGTTCAGTAGAATTTCTAAGGCTCCTGGGACTCAGAGGGCCGTGCACCTTGTCAAGTTTACCACGATGGCATGGATATGTCAACAAGAATAGATAGAAAATCACATGAAATCTGGGTTGGAAGGTAAGGAGTGGGGATAACACGTGGAATCCACAGAGGAAAATAGACAGATTAAGTGAACAGGCAAATAAAGTAGTGGATGGATATAATATGAGGTTATGCATTTTGGCCAGAAGAATAGAAATGGAGAAGGACTACAGAAAGCAGTAGCTCTGAGGGATTTTGCAGTCTTCGTGCATGAATCATAAAGCTAGTATTCACATTCAGCAGGTAACAGGGAAGGCAAATTGTCTGTTAACCTTTATTTCAAAGGGAATACAATATAAAAGTAGTGGTTCTATAAATGGTTTCTTGATGAAGGGCTTATGCCCGAAACATTGACTCTCCTGCTGCTTGCATGCTGCCTGACCTGCTGTGCTTTTCCAGCACTACACTTGATCTCCAGCACCTGCAGTCCTCACTTTCTCCTTTAAAGATAGGGAGGTCTTGCTGAAACTATACAAGGCATCAGTCAGAGCAAATTTAGAATACTGTGAACAGTTTTGGTCTCCTCATCAAAATAAAGAAATGTTGGCATTGAAGGTAGTCCAGAGAAGGCTGACTAGGTATTCCACATATGGAGGGATTCTTTTATGAGAAGAGGTTGAGGAGGTTGAACTTGTACACACTGGAGTTTAGAAAAATGATAGATGACCTTATTGAAACATTTATGATCCTTAGTGGGCATGGCAGGGTAGATGCATAGAGCAAGTTTCCCCTTGTTCCAGCATCTAAGGCCAGAAGGTATGATCTCAAAGTTAGAGGTAACCGATTTAAGATAGCAATGAGGAGGATTTTAATCAGTAAGGTAACCAAGGATTAGGAAAAAATACAGGGAGGTGGAGTTGAGGATGATAAGATCTGCCATGCTTTCATTGAATGGTGAAGCAGATTAGCTGGGCGGAATGGCCTACTCCTGTTCCTCCATCTTATGGACTTGAAATGCTAACTGTTCCTCTTCCCAGATACTGTCCAATCCAACAGTTTCTATTTCAGTTTTCCAGCATATGTCGTATTTTGCATTTGCCTTGTTTGTCCTGTCAGGTCCATTGTAGTTAGATCCATTATAAAAGTGGCTTGTGGATCTATGTTTGTTTCAAATTCTCAAACACAGATACAGTGACGTGAGTCAGAACTACCTCATGTATTGATGCTTGCTTTCTCAGTTCCTTTGAATTTGTCACCTGATGTCAAGAGTTATTCTTGGCATCAAATTAAATAAAACTTTAGGAAGGAATGTTCCATTATATTCTATTTTTCTCACTGTGATACATTCATCATAATGTGATGGTAGTCTTAGAAAACTAAGTGACCAAACAATTTGACTAGCAAAAGAAAAGTAATGCAGTAGTGGTCAGGGTACCTGAAACCACAAATGCAAGAAATTAAATTCAGCAACACTCTGATCTCATTCAATATTGGCTGTTCCTTCTTTGCAATTGCTCTGCAGTTCAAGTGTAACAGCCAAAGATGTCTCTTGTCCTAATTGCTGCCATTTGTATTTTTTACAGCATTCAATACATCAAGTGCAAAGCTAAAATATTGCAGATGCTGGAAAACTGAACTAGAAACATAAAAGGCTAGAAATGCTGAGGAAATGATTAGGATCTAGAATAAAGCAGCCCCAGTCACTAAGAGCTGCTGGCCTATAATGGTAGAGGTTAGGGCCACTGCCAGTCCCACTTCCAGGATGAGGGATCATTACAGGAAAGTTAAGTGTTACTTGGGATAGAGTGAATCATGAGGAGAGGCACCCAGGGAGATCAGAAGCAAGGCCCGAGGTGTCAGCAGCCACTTCTATTCTCCAGTCCCTTGAACGTGTACAAAATTATTGCACATTTAGGAGGAACCGCAGATACCTTCCATAACAATTGATGGCCTGTTTAGTCAGTCAGCCAGGCCAACTCTTCCTTATCTCACCTGGCATTGGATATTTTCTAATCAACCTACTCAGATATGTTATAGTGCTACTCTGTTACAGGTGAGACTTGAACCCAGATTTCCTGGTTTAGATGTCAGAGCATTACCACTGTACCACAAAATCACTTCAGCTGCAGCTATAAGAATTGTAGGCCGGGCAGGAATAAATCCTTAACCACCATTAATTGCCCACTTCTGTATTTCAATTATACCAAGGCTGGATGCTGGATCATGAGTGTTCCCACTCAGACAGAAAGGGTGTGAGGTTCTGATCCCCAACTTCCCTCCTCATTACGCTCCTTGCACAATCTGAAGCCTGAAAGATTCCAGCCAATATTTTAGATCAATGATGAACCTCTGACAGAACGTACACCAAAATTACTCTGGAATCACTGTCTTCCTCTGTGACCATTAAGAGTAGGAGTGGCAATGTTACAAGCTCAGCATCATCTCCAAGTCAGACAGGATCTTTACCTGAAAATATTTATTTCCGCTGGATCCATCACCAGGAGTTCCCAACCTAATACCTTTGGTGGTGCACTATAAAGAAGACCAATCACCTCGTTTTTATAGCCACTAAGGTTGGGTAAATGTGGAGACAGGAGTTCTATTCTAGCTTTCAGAGAAAGAAAATATCTCTGGATCAGTTCCTTCAGGTTTCAGTAATTATCCTTGGCCAAATGTGATTATACTTATCGCCTCCCTGCAGTAAACCTTGTTATCTAAAAAGATTGCCTTTCTGTAGCTACACTATGATGGCGCATCTTCTAGATATCCCCAAGGCAAAAGCAAATATCTCAAATAATCATTATCTGTATGTCATACTGGTAGAACACCTGGTAGATTTTGGAATGCCTAATTTTAGTTCTCACCTGAAATTTATGATTCATTTCAGCAACAAATACATCCATATATTGTCATAATATTGGAAAATGTTTCATGTAGATAAAATGGACACCAAACTAAAAGAGACATTTCAAGGGATGACCAAAGCTTCATCAAGCAATTTTTAAGCAAGGTGGTAAATTACATACAGTGGCAAATGATTTAGAGAGTGAATTGGAATATTTGCAGGAAAGGAAGTTGTTGATAGAGTGAGAGAGAGAGAAATGTAAAACAAGCCAGAGTCAGAGGAATGTATATATGTATTTGTTGCTGAAATGAATCATAGATTTCAGGTGAGAACTAAAATTAGGCATTCCAAAATCATGGTTGTGGTCTTAGTGGTTAGCACTGTTGCCTTACAGCACCAGGGACCCAGGTTCGATTCCCACCTTGGAAAACTGTCTGTGTGGAGTCTGCACAATCTCTCCATGTCTGTGTGGGTTTCCTCCAGGTGCTCTGGTATCCTCCCACAGTCCAAAGATGTGCAGATTAGGTGAATTGGCCATGCTAAATTGTCATAATGTTAGGTGCATTAGTCAGGGGTAAATGTAGGGTGGTGGATTGGGTCTGGGTGGGTTACTCTTTGGAAGGTCAGTGTGGACTTTTTGGGCCAAAATGGCCTGTTTCCACACTGTAAGGAATCTCATCTAAGCTAATCTAAATGTGGTTATACAGTGGATGGAGCTGTGACAATGGTCAAGTAGTATTATTGCTCAACTATTAATTCAAAAAGCCAGGTAATGTTCTGGTGACCTGTGTTTGAATCCTGCCATGGCAGATAATGGATATTAAAATCATTAAAAATCTGGAATCAAGAGTCTAATGATGATCATGAAACCATTGCATATTGCTGGGGAGAAACCCTGATGTCCTGGAGGGAAAGAAACAGCTCTCCTTACCTCAGCTTCCTTACATGTGACTCCACACACACTGCAATGTGATTGACTCTTAACTGTCAAATGGACAATAAATATTGCCCTTACCAGCAATGTACAGATCCCATGGATGAGTTTTAAAAAATGGAGGAGGTTACACATATAGGGAGCAACAAGCCCATAATGAATTGGACCTTTGAACTTGTGGAGTGCAGAGATCTGGAGCCAATTTAAGTCAATGATGATGGAACTGAAATGTATATGTTCAAGAGTTTTCCTCTTGTACTGTGCTCATGATCCAAGTTAAACATGGTGCTGAAACCTAATTATTTTTAAAATAGGATATTAAAGAACAAATTTACATATGGAATTGCAGTTCATAATCTTGAATGATTGGAAGAGCTGATGGCCAAGTAAATGATCTTTTCATTACAATCAGTCAACAGCAATGAAATGAGTCTGAAGCATCTTTTATGTGCAGCATTCTTTGTGTTTACTGAATGCACTGATCCTAGGGACTGAAACATTAAAGATGGCATTGTGTGAGAAACAATCTAGGTTCTGGATTGTGAACCTAAGCAAATGAAGAGGTGTGTTTCGAGCCACACCTTATTTCATTCCAGTGTCATATTACTGCCCGTCCGGCAAATGCAGGATTTTAGGTGCTAGTTCACAGGCTGAGGTGGCTGAAATAGGGCAGGTCTAAAATAATACAAGTTAACAAAATAATACAAGCTAAAATAATACAAGCTAATGAGGACATGGGTTTAGAAGAATCTATGAGAAACAGTAGGTGGGAGAAAACCAAATCTCACGTGGAAAACAGAAGGATCTTAATCATCCATTTGAACATATTTGATTGTAAAATGAATTTGGAGTTTAACTGAACTAATTCAGCACAGATTATAAATGGAGATGTACTTTTAAACACATTATCAGTCATTTAAAATGCCAAAATGCATGGGACATAACATTTGTTTGGGCCCTTTTCAAAACTAAGAACTTTTTAATAGCATGTCAGGACAGGAATCAACTTGCTTGAGTACAGCTACAAAAGTGTGAAACAATTAAAAAAAGATGAAAATAAGACCTTGGGAGATAGGTTGGAAAGGCCCTAAAAATAAACACTAAGCGAAGCTAAGTCTCACAACCTCTTCTTACAGCTTACACACATTGGCACCTATTCAACTACGAGCTACGTCATCACATCAATCAAGAGTTCTTATTAGGTCTTGACAAAGTTGCTGCCTTGTCGGAGCAGGTGCTATGGACCAGGCCAAACCCCCTCAAAATATATTAAGAAGATAGTCTACACCCAAATGTTTTCTTAGGTTAAAGGTAAGTTTAAGGTGTTGCATCCCAGATGCAATTCAATTAACTTTATTTTTACAATACAGTTAAAATAAAGATAAAAGAATTGGCTTAACTGTAACTCCATCAAAATGCTTTAACAAACTAATCAATGTATTAATTACTCAGGGTTCAGAAAAGATTTACACCTATGTTACCGTGGTTGAAGGGCTTGAGTTATAGAGAGAGGCTGAATAGGCTAAGGCTGTTTTCCCTGGAGCGTCGGAGGCTCAGGGGTAACCTTGTAGAGGTTTACAAAATTATGAGGGGCACGGATATGATAAATAGACAAAGTCTTTTCCCTGGGGTGGGGGAGTCCAGAACTAGAGGGCATAGGTTTAGGGTGAGAGGGGAAAAATTTAAAAGGGACCTGAGAAGCAACGTTTTCATGCAAAGGGTGGTGCATGTATGGAATGAGCTGCCAGAGGAAATCATGCAGGCTGGTACAATTACAACAGTTAACAGGCATCTGGAGGGGTATATGAATAGGAAGGGTTAAGATATGGGCTAAGTGCTGGCAAACGGACTAGGTTAGTTTAGAATATCTGGACGGCATGGATGAGTTGGACCAAAGGGTCTGTTTCTGTGCTGGACGTCTGTATGATTCTCTAACTGTTCCAATGTAGTGACAGCCCATAAACACACCCTAGGCAAAGCCAAATTCAGTAAAATAGATTGTCTCATATACAGGAAGAGAACCCCAGCTTTTAGCTGTACCAGAGAGAGAAATAAGAGCATCGGCTTTGGGGCAGCATGGTAGCTCAGCAGTTAGCACTGCTACCTCACAGTGCCAGTGACCCTGGCTCATATCCAGCCTTGGGCAACAGTCTGTGTAGAATTTGCACATTCTCCCCATCCCTCTATGGGTTTCCTTTGGGTGCTCTAGTTTCATCCCACCTTCCAACAGTATGCAGATTAGGTGGATTGGCCATGCTAAATTTCCCATAGTGTCCAGGGATGTGTAGGTGAGATGGTATAGCCATGGGAAATGTCAGATTACAGCGATAGCATAAGGGGGGGGGTGGACTCTGGGTGGGATGCACTTTGGAGAATCGGTGTGGACCTGTTGGGTGAATGGTCTGTAGGGACCAAAACAGATGCAACTTCTAAAATGAAAAATTTTGGTTCAGTGGGAGCTTGACTCTACCCATTCAGGCTGCTTCTATTGTTCCAACTTTAAAAACAAATTCAGAAGGCATCACAAGCTGGTTACTTCAATGACATAAGCAGACTGCTCGGGACCTCTGTTTCAAACTCTCTTCATTAAAAAAACGACAAAGTACACCTCTTAAAGCCACAGTATCTTCACAAAAGTGATACACAACCAGAGGCAATAGAAACTGACCTATAGCCCATGCAGGAGGTAGCTCTGACTTTATTGGGATCCAGCAATGATGTTGTGCTTAGGGTCAGACTGGAATCATCAAAGAGAATGATATCCTCAAATTTAATCCTCATCCTTGCCTCACACTCAACCTTCACACTCTGATTTACAAGTTACAAATGCTGTAAGCATACACCTGTTACTTTTCCTCCCTCTCTCCACCACAACTTCACATTTGTGGATTTTTGCTTTCAGATGCCAATACTTTGAAGCTGTCAGACAGTGCAATAATATCAAAATGACAGGGACACTGATGGCATAGCACCACAACTTAAATTGACGTTCTCAGCCATGATATTAGCAGTGCCTGTATTGTCAAGGATAGATCAGAGGCAAGATCTGCAATGGTCCTAATAACTGGAATAGCTCACAGAAGAATGCTCGCAAAAATGCAAATCAAAATACTTATTGTATTAGGAAATTTACCAGAACAAACATAGAATCAAATAATCATAGAACTTTACATTACAGAGGAGGCTATTTGATCTATTATGTCTATACCGGCTCTCGGAAGAGCTAACCAGCAAGTTCCACTCTTTTTTCTGTAGCTCTCTAAGTTCTTCACTTTCAAATGTACAATTTTGTCTAATATTAAGCAGTGTAGAAGAGCCCAGTACCAACTTGGCAAAGGGCTTTGCATTGGAGTTGGAATGCAATCATTCCAGTGTGGCAATAATGATCATTCATTTCACTGCATTCTCACATTTGCAGACCCAATCACTGTGCAGTGTCTCTTGGTGATGTCATAGAGTCATACAGCATGGAAACAAACCCCTCGGTCCAACTCATCCATGACCACCTAATTTCCTAAATTAAACTAGCCCCATATGCCTGCATTTGGCTCATATCCCTCTAAACCTTTCCTATTCTAGTTTCCAATGCAGCAGCCAATCAGAGTACTTCAGTGGGAGGTCGGACTGCTGTCATAATGCTGCTGGATTATTGCACCAATGGGGTTGGCGGGGTATCATCGCAGTTCAGCGAGCATTTCAGCAACAGCTTACCAGGATTGCTGAGGTCATGTAAGTTGTTACAGTGTGGGAGTTCTGGTGGCTTCATTAAGCACCAACTTTCTTTTGTCTCTCAGGATGACAATGTTCCTCTGCCCACACAGCTAGTGGCCTTGCTGTTCCTCACCAGGCAACCAACCCAGATTCCTGCCACCATGCAAGATGGTACAGTCCTCAGCCACATCATCACAGGCCACAGCTGAGCAAGGTTGTGCTCCAAGGCCATCTGCAGTCTCCAACACTGAAACTCAATTGCATTGGACTGATGGCAAGTAACATTTGCGCCACACAGATAAGGCCATAAGGCCCTAAGAAGTAGGAACAAGACTAAGTCATTCAGTTCTTTGAACTTGCTCTGCCACTCAATGGGATCATGGCTGATCTGACATTCCTTACATCCACTTTCCTGTGATTTCCTCAGAAATCCCCTACCGCTCAAGAATCTATCTTAACTTTAAATATTCACAAGGACTCTGCTCCCATAGCCCCCTGTGGCAAGGAGTTCCAAAGAGTTACCACCCTCTGAGAGGAAATTCCTCTTCATCTCAGTTTTCAATTCGCACCCCTTTATTTTGAGACATTGCCCTCTAGTCCTAAACTGTTCCATGAGGGGAAATGTCTTCTCAACAGTTACGCTGCTCTCCTAGAACTCACTCATTCTGACCCTACCTGGATGCTCACCGCATCCCTCCTTTGCATTTCCTTGCTTTGCATTTTGGCACCTTGCCCCTCAGTTAGTTGCCAGGCTCACTGAACTCTTATAGTTCAATGACATTTAATGTAAGTACGAAGGGAGGAAACTTATCATTGTTGTGAGCAGCCCTCAGTCAATTAAAAGAGATCACCTTCAATCACGGGGTCCTGGCATAGTAAGTTCAGGGCAGCCTCTGATACTAGACCAGAGGCTTGGACATGGTCAGTCAGCCAGGATCCTCTCTTCATAAAGTGTAAGGAGCCAAATATCATCAGCCCACTACCTACTTTGATTCTTTATGCTGTATTGTGGACTGTTTTTCTCCTGGAATGAGAGAGACAGACAGATATTATGGAGGATGAAAGTGGGGGTGACACAACTATAATTTTTGGTGCAACTGGGCAGTGTCCTGAGTGAGTGACTAAGCAACACACAGGGCATTTGGTGTCAGGAGTTGGAGTGAATAAGGGAAGATGTTGCAGGCTGGAGAGAGAGAGTGCTGGAGCATGAGTCTTGGGTGCAGTTACAGAGATAGAGTGAGTGTGAGGTATTGAGCAGATGTTGGTAGCACTTGCATTGATGGATTGGAGAAGTTGACTTCCTTCCTGCAGGGTTGGACTTGGACTACACTGATCTGGATGACAACCTTGGATCTGGTGTTGTGGCCTCCTCTGCTAACCCACCTCTGCACCATCACATCCAGCAGGACCTACAGGTTTCTGCCCACAACGTGGAGGGCCAAATCTCCCTTGTCTGCCATATCCACAGCAACTGTTAGGATCCATTAGAATAGCTCCACATTGACAGTGACCCAATATTCACATTAAGACTATGTTTCTCACCCAGTGCATGGATAGCATCTAGATTGCATTGCTTGGCAGAATTGTGAAGGCAAATTCAATTAGTACTTTTAAAAGGAATTGGAATATCAAGAAAAATATGCAGGGCCAGCTGGAAAGAGCTGAGAAATGGATTAGATGAACTGATCTTACCCAGACATGACAGGCTGAATGCCCTCTTGCTGTGTTGCAACAACTCTTATGAATTTCATAATTTCTGATTCTCAGAAGGATGTACATATTATAAGTTGGCTTGCAATGGTGTTGAATGAAGACAAAGTGATCTACTGCGAGAATAGATTCTGAAGTTTTGAATCAATTTTACCTGTTATTCAATAAATATGTTTGTAAGTAGCTTTATATCAAGATTCCCACGAGGGAACATATTGATTTTTAAAAAAAATCATTCACAGGATATTGTTGTCACCGGCAAGGCCAACATTTACTGCCCATCCCTGACTGTCTCAATGCTTCAACCAGATTGCTGAGAGTCTACAGCCTCATGTAGGCAAGACCAAGAAAGAATGGAGTTTCCTTCCTGAAAGGACATTAGTGAACCAGGTGGGGTTTTTCCAACAATCAGTAGCAGTTTCATACTCATTGTTCGACTCTTATTTCCAAGTTTTTATTTAATTCAAACTCTACCATCTGCCATGGAGAGCATTGAACCCAGGTCCCCAGAACATCACCAGGGTCTCTGGATTTGCACTCTTGAGACAATATCATTAGGCTATCAACTCCCAATTACATTTAAAGGAACCAGGCTCTTTTAAATTTGTACTCTGATCCTCAGACTAGCCATAAACAACACAACAGTAGTTCCATTAGTATAATGATCAGAATATAGAAAAATATATTTTCTATATTTAAAATCTGATTGAAGATTTGTAGCTCGGGTATCCGTTGTTGTGGTTCTGCTCGCTGAGCTGGAAGTTTTTGCTGCAACCGTTTCATTCCCTGGCTAGGGAACATCATCAGTGCGGTGGGAGCCTTGTGTGAAGCGCTGCTTTGATGTTTCTTCCGGTATTTATATTAGTTTGTTCTTCCCGCTTCCGGGTGTCAGTTTCAGCTGCAGTGATTTGTATCTGGGGTCCAGGTCGATGTGTCTGTTGATGGATGTTCTTGCCGTTCCCGGGTGTCAGTTTCAGCTGTAGTGGTTTGTATATGGTGACACATGGTGACACATATGGTGACAATGTGACACATTGACCTGGACACCATATACAAACCACTACAGCTGAAACTGACACCCGGGAACGGCAAGAACATCCATCAACAGACACATCGACCTGGACCCCAGATACAAATCACTGCAGCTGAAACTGACACCCGGAAGCGGCAAGAACAAACTAATATAAATACCGGAAGAAACATCAAAGCAGCGCTTCACACGAGGCTCCCACCGCACTGATGATGTTCCCTAGCCAGGGAACGAAACGTTTGCAGCAAAAACTTCCAGCTCGGCGAGCAGAACCACAACAATTTTCTATATATCTCAGCTCAGCTCAGATCTCTTTCTAATTTATGACTTACAGTTTTGGTTTCTATGGCTGCGCTCATATAAGGTTACGAAGGTTGGGAGTGCTGGATTCCAGTCCAGAATACAGTATTAATCATCTTGACAGATTTACAAGGTTCTTGTCATTTTGTCTCTCAAACCCAGCCAGAGTGCATCTCAAGCGTCACAAGTGGCTATGTTTTCTGCTTCACTATTGAGCCTTAGGTTTTAACCATAGTAGCAGGCTCTCGTAGATACTTTGAATGCTTAGAAAGCCCTAACATCATAGCAGTATTTTGCTTTTCTCTCTTTAGTGACAAAACAATGTAATCCTGCAGATTTTGTGCAATGGACACCAAAATGCTGGAGAAACCCAGTAGGTCTGGCAGCATCTGTTGGGAAAGAAATTGAGTTAATGTTTTACATCTGGTAGGATGACAAGTGACTGCAATATTTTGCCTTTCTAGGAGATTATATGCCTCAACCACATCTCTGGTAAGAGCAGGTTCTGCTGAGGGCCAAAGGATAATCAGCGGGTCACTCCACTTTTGCTTCTGTCCTAAGAGAAGCACCATTTTACCCTTGTGAGAACAGTTGACAAAATTAATCATTCTAGCAATAGTTCTCCTCTTTCTCAATCATACAGAAAATATGCAATTAAAATGCAAAAAAACTGTTCACTTGAACCATGTCATAAAATGTCTATAAACATGAAGGAAAATTTACAAGTGAATCATTTGTACCTAAAATAAAACATCTCCAATGAACTGCTTGCCTGCGTTTTGGTCTCAGTCCAGAACTAGATGTTGAACAATTTGTTTTTCTTGACTGACAAAATTTCATTTTGTATTGTGTTTCATGTTACACTAAATTAGTACACACACTGCTGCCAGAAAGAAACATATTGTGCAACGTTCAGTTCCTTGCTTTTATTTAATTCACAAAGTTCCTGGGATTTTCCAGTTATTTTCAGTGATTTAAATTCAATTATTTTAATCAATTTTCCAGTTTAAACAAAAGATGATCATGTCTGCCACATGATCAATGAGCTGTAGGAAGTAAATGCACTTTTTAAAGGGTCATCATCTACCCAAGTGGGATGCAGTAATAGCTACAACATTTTACATTCGCAACATGGGGATAAATTGTACCAAATGAATTATCAAAATCTGACCACTGTTATTCTGTACTTCACCTTGTTCTGCACTTGTTGTGGACACTGGGGTAATGGAGGGAGCAAACTGGGATGCAGTGGAGAAACTGTAGCATAAGAGGCAAGTTGGACATGGAAGAATGAAGCATTTTTCAGGTGAGGAACAACATAGATCAATTGGGTGTGCTGGGAGGGAGAAAGGGAAGGTGAATTGATTAAGGAACAGCAACTCAGGTTGGCCATGTAAATCTGGATGAGAATGGAATCAAGGGAAGAGTAGGAATTTAAAGGGACATAGTGAAAGAGCTCGTAGTCACAAAGGGAGGAAGTTCATTATGCCAAAGGACAGGAGAAAGTCATCTGCAGGATTGGAGGATGTGGGAAAAGCAGGATTAAGGGAAGAGGAGAGTAGAATGTGAATGACTCAAAAGGAGAGTTTACAACCACTATCCTTCTATCTGTTTTCAAAACAAGACTTCTCGGAGAATGTGGAGTCCAAAGGCAGGGACTGGAGATCTATTTGCACATATTCCTGTACAGTGCCATCACAGCCAACTGAGGGAATCAAAACAGAAACTAAAAGATCAAGGCCACAAAGATTTTGCATATGGCAGAATCAGGAAGGTGAAAACAAGCTCTGGGTCATGAAGGTTATATTTCACTCCCTGGAGGTGGCTATAGGGTGGCTTTCAACTAAGGTACAAGCCTCTCATAACAAAAGATTGATTGACTATGTCAAGATCTGAAGTAGAAAGCAAGCAACCAATTCATTCCTGGTATTTTTCACAGGTCAGTACTTTCATGCCAGATATTTGATCCTCAGCAGCACTGTTAGCTTTACTCTGGTTAGGAATATGAAGGAGGAGGAGGAGGAGAATGGATGAATCAATCAGAGACACAGCGGCAGCAGCTGTGGATGAGCAAGCACCATGTAAAGAGGGGAACCAGAGTTTTCAGCACCAGCGAGCAGTGTAGCAATACAGGGTGTACTGAAAGTATTGCAACTGCCTGCAGATGTGTGGAGAACAGTGCAAGAGGCACCTTTGCAATGTTGAGGCAGCCATCACCTATGTATGGCATCTCCTGCAGGCAGAATGCAGCCATGCAGCTTGGGAGGCAATGCTGCACACACGGGGTGGTTGGAAATTGGTTAGAAATCTATTTAAAACTAAATTCATATTTATTGCTTTCCGTGGAGCATGAATGTTACACCAGGAACTTGCTTTCTGCAAACAGAAACAGATCTCTGGTGCATGAAAACAAAAAAAAAGGTAATGAAAACAGTAAGAATCACTGAGGTCACGATGCCCCATTCAACGATTCATCTGCAGCCATATACACTCTATTAGCAATGTACTGTCTTAAAGTTTTTGATCTTAGAAAGAATGGTAAACTAATCCTCCAATGTAGGTGGCAAAGGAGCAATTGAAAATGTGTTGCTGGTTAAAGCACAGCAGGTTAGGCAGCATCCAAGGAATAGGAAATTCGACGTTTCGGGCATAAGCCCTTCATCAGGATTCCTGATGAAGGGCTTATGCCCGAAACGTCGAATTTCCTATTCCTTGGATGCTGCCTAACCTGCTGTGCTTTAACCAGCAACACATTTTCAACTGTGATCTCCAGCATCTGCAGACCTCATTTTTTAGGCAAAGGAACAATGGTCATCCTGACATCATGAGTACCTGGCTGAAAGGGTTCAGACTCTCACACCATAGACTGACAGCTCCCGAAATAAAATATATCAACAGGGTGAGGAGAGAGAGAGAGAGAGAGAGAGTGAGTGGTGGGGGGTTTGTGGCAAGAGATAGAGAAAGTCTACAGAACAAGCCATTACCATTTTGAAAGAAGACCAGAGGTTCAAATAGAGAACATAGATTGTCACGACTGAAAACTGTGAGACATGAGGGATGCATACTGCACCTCTCCAAATGGTAGGGACCCAACGCCTCCACTTCTCCATTCTACAGAAGAGGTTGAAGGTCTGGAAAGCCTTCTCATCTGTGACTAATGTTGCATTTCCTTTCTTTGTCCAACTAAATAATGAACAGCACCTAAACTGCTGCTTCTTAACAAACTTAATAAACTAACTGAAAATTGCTTACAAATGTTCGACTGCCAGTATTAGATGACTGCGAACATAAACACCCAATAATCAATTACTGAAGATTACAGCAGCATTGAAGTTCCTAGTCATGGGTTCCTTTCAAATCTCAACTGGGGATATGTGTGGTATCTCCAACTTAGCAGCACACAACAGCACTTGTGAGTCTACTGATGGCCTTTACAGGAAAGCAATACAATTTATCCTACTTGCCATCAATGCAGTCCAGGTGCCTAAACCATCAGATCTACACCAATCACTGATTTCCCTCATGTTCAAGAGATCACCGACTGCATGTATGTGATGCTCAGAGCTCCACGGCAACTTCCAGGCAGATTCTTGAACAGGAAAGAGTTTCACTCCCTCAATGTCCAGCTTGTTATTGATGACAGGCAGTAACTCTTGCAGCTAATGTATCCACTTCCCAGGGAACTGCTGCACTGCTTACACACTGCATGATTCTCAGGTTTTGCCAATGTTTGCCAAACATTCCACCCACCAAGTTGTCAGGGCTGATCCATGTGTGAAAAGGGGTAACTCTAGAAGGCATGGCTAATGAGCAATGGTCATCCTGACATCATGAGCACCTGGCTGAAAGGGTTCAGACTCTCACACCATAGACTGACACCCGGAAGCGGCAAGGACAGACCACTATAAATACCTTGAAACATCAAAGAAGCGCTTCGCAGGAGGCTGCAAAGCACTGATGATGTCGCCTAGCCAGGGGACGAAACGTTTGCAACAAAAACTTCCAGCTCGGCGAACAGAACCACAACAATGAGCACCCGAGCTACAAATCTTCGCACAAACCTTGAGCATGGCTAATGAGCTGAGAGTGAAACCCTCAGACTGAATCTGAAAAGCTCTACAATGCTGCCCATGCTTCCACAGGTGAAACATGATTCCTGATGAAGGGCTTATGCTCGAAACGTCGAATTCTCTATTCCTGAGATGCTGCCTGGCCTGCTGTGCTTTGACCAGCAACACATTTTCAGCTGTGATCTCCAGCATCTGCAGACCTCATTTTTTTACTCCATGCTTCCACAGAAACAATCATGAAATGGACAATCTCCTGAAGATATCTTCCATTACTGAGATCCAGCAGGTTCATTCTTCCAGGTAAGCATTTCCAGCCTCACTGTCATTCTAACTCTGGTCTCTTTCCTCTCCCCATTTTTTTCTCAGCAGTAATAGTCTTCTGAGGAGGTTCTTGAAAATACCTCATGGAAATATTATCACTCCAGATCAAGGAAACACCATTAAATGCTTTGTTCCTTCCAAATGCTGAACAAGAATCATTGGACTCAAAATATTAAGCTTTTTTCTCTCTCTATAAATGCTGCCAGACTTGCTGAACTTCTCCAGCACTTTCTAATTTATTAGAGGAAGCCTTGGAAACAACTCATTGTTTCCTGGTAGCTTTGCTAAGGGAGCCAGACATGGTGACTTGAAGATCTTGTCATGAAAATAAGAAAAAAACTGCAATACACCAATGATTGAATGACACGGGGAAGGACTTAGAGCAACTTTCTGAATGAATGCAGAAGTCAACTTCCACCACCTATTCATTTTTCAGCTGGCACTTCAATTCTGCAATCTCACCTGGAATGTATGACAGGAGTCAAGGACTTTGACTGCAGTTGTAACATTAAAGATGTCACCAGAAGTCACCACCTAGCATTCTAGGGCCCCTGTAGGATGAATTGGAGTCGACCAGCATCATTGTTGAGGGAGCAATTGTGAGATAGTCCATTTGTTGTATCATACACAAGCTTCACATCGATTACATGGGATTCCTTGTGATTGATATAGCTTCTTGCCTGTTTTCATTGAGCTTTGGTGTGATTAACAGTGCTCTGACATTGCTGTAGACTCCAAGACACTAAGTTTGACTGCTATCATCAATGGGAAATGAAATGCTTGGCACCTGTCACCACACTGATGCACTTATTGAGCGATACCTCCGATGCCTTCAGGTATCTTAACAGTTACTGACAAGGCAGGAATCCCAAATGCGGCAGCAAGTAAAGCTTTGAATGGCACATGACAAAAATCAGAAACAATCTACTTTGAGAAGCACAGCTTCCTCCTTCATGATTTGGAGATGCCAGTGTTGGACTGGGGTGTACAATGTTAAAAATCACACAACAGGTTATTGTCCAACAGATTTATTTGGAAGCACTAGCTTTCAGAGCGCTGGTCCTTCATCAGATGGTTGTGGAGTACAAGATTATAAGACCAGGAATTTATGAATTCTGACACAGAAATTCTGTGTCTCACGATTTTGTACTCCACAACCACTTGATGAAGGACAGCGATCCCGAAAGCTAGTGCTACCAGATAAACCTGTTTGACTATAACCTGGTGTTGTGTGTTGTGTGATTTTTTTAAACTTCCTCCTTCACAACTTTTCAGGCAACTCTTGAAAGATTCCCTTTGTCCTGAAGACCCCCCTGTTTTCACATCTCCTCTTTCATGTTAAGGCACTACCTCTGCCATTATTGCTGCTGCTGTTCTCTTCCTCCATCTTTCACGTATTTTAAGAATTTTACTTTCATAAACTTTATATGTAGGAGTTTTGTGGGCAGTTTTATTTCATTATTTTTCTTTCTCTTTTGCTTCTTGCTAAGCACGATATTCCAAATACCTATGTATGCTGTCCAGAATGAAGGGTTAATGATTGTAATCCAATTACAGGCTATTTATCGAGTAACAACCTGCAGTTAAATTCCAAAAAATACCTAGTATGTAAAATAATCCTTCTGTATGTTAAAATGATCTCATCGTCACCACGGATACAAAAAGATACAAATTATGGCCTCAACTAAAGTGATTTTCTTTTTTTAAGATCCAAAAGTACATTGAAAAACCAGGAAGTAGCATGTTGAAACTTCAACAGCACTAAGTTAGAGTGAGAGGAAGCCAGGTTTTCCTTTTTGTTAATGACTAACATAAGTCAAAACATAAACCAATTGAACTTACCTGTCATTCAGCCATCAAAGCACCAGTTTGTTCAGCAATGATTATCTCGACATTTTTCTTTGTGCTTGCTGCTGTGTCGGAACCGAACAAATCAAATTTTGCTTATTGTGGGTAACAAAAAGGGAGGAGGTTGTGACAACGTGGCATCTAATCAAAGCGTCACACCCAGTTCATACATCAAAGTAATTCAAGGTTAAAACTTCAGTAACGTCATAAATTCAGTTAGAAAAAACGCAACAAGTAATAAACTTGTGCAAATAAATGACTATAAAACATCACTCTCCGGCAAGTTGTAAAGTGCTAAAGAATTTATTATCATGGGTTTATAAAGTTAAATAAGGGTAGGTGCAAATTGGCAAATACAGTGTATGGTATCTAATTTGTTGCAGTCATAAACCTATCCAAGTATGGTGTTCTTTCAAACAAATGTACCAAATCCAAAAAATTAACCAACAGTAATTACCAGATGTTCAAATTATGTTTTAATTTTGATTTTCTTTGCTTCTAATGAAAATAATTAAAACACTTTTAATAATCTTTATAACTTAATTAATGGGCACAGCAAAATACATTTCAAACTTAGACAGATATGAGCCGGGTGCTGGCAGGTGGGACTAGATTGGGTTGGGATATAAGGTCGGCATGGACGGGTTGGACCAAAGGGCCTGTTTCCATGCTGTACATCTCTATGACTCTATTTACAATTGTATTTTGCATCAATTACAGAAATTTTAGGTTTGCAATTTTTTTTCTGTAGATCTATCAATTATGTGTTGTAATTTTTAAAAATTCGATTTCAGACCTTTAAGTTGAAGTCTATGAGTTTGGCTGTAATATGGCACTGTTATTCCCGACATTATCCAATGATAACTATAACGTTGCTCATTCCGCAATATTCACTCCCTTAACCAGTGATCATTGAATTTAGACTGAAACCGAGGTCCGGAAAAAACATTACTTGGCATGTCAGTTTAACCAGAATAAACAAAGATCATAGCAGCACCATGGCAGTTCTGCTTCATTGTAAAGTTAAACAAAACCTATGGCTTTAAATTGGTGTAAATGTTGTTCATGGGCATCACAAAATGTTGGTCACAATGTTCCATTTCAGGCAATTTGTTAATATCCACACCAGACAGATTGAGTGTAAGTCTACTTACCTTAAGGGTTCTGTGTGAGGGGAGGTTGTACAGATCCCTGTTTAATAACTGGCGATTCACTTCAGCTAAAAGGCAATTGAAAACTATCATGTTACGTAAGTAGCATTCATGCCATTGGAGTACCAGATAATGATCATTTCAAACAAGAGCAAAACTAACTGTTTTCTCTTGAGATCCAATGGTATTAACACTATCAACACCTGGTGTTACCACTGACCAGAAACTGAACTAGGTCAGACAGGTATATATGTTTGAAAATGTGTTGCTGGTTAAAGCACAGCAGGTCAGGCAGCATCCAAGGAATAGGAAATTCGACGTTTCGGGCATAAGCCCTTCATCATTCCTGATGAAGGGCTTATGCCCGAAACGTCGAATTTCCTATTCTTCCTGATGAAGGGCTTATGCCCGAAACGTCGAATTTCCTATTCCTTGGATGCTGCCTGACCTGCTGTGCTTTAACCAGCAACACATTTTCAACTGTGATCTCCAGCATCTGCAGACGTCATTTTTTACCCAGACAGGTATATATTGTGACTAAAAACAGATCAGAAGTTTAGAATTCTCTGGCGAGCTACCAACCCGTTGTCTCCCCAATACCTAACCACAATCTACAAGGCAAAATTCAGGACTGGGAGGGAGTACTTTACAGTTGCCTGGATGAGGTGCACCTCCGACAACACTCAAGAAACTTGATACCATTCAGCACATAGCAACCTGTTTGATTGGCAACCCATTCAGCACCTTCAACATTTTCTCCTTCCACCACCAACTCACCGAGGCTCCTTAGTGGCAGCATCTTCCAAACGCGGACCTCTGCCATCTGGAAGGATAAAGTCAAGTCCCAGATGCATGGGTACCCTACCACCTGGAAGTTCCTCTCCAAACCTCACACCATCTAGACCTGGAAATATATTGCTGTTTCTTCACTGTTGCTAGGTTAGAGTTCTAGAACTCCCTTTCCAAAGGGAATTGTGGGCATACCTATGCTACATGGACTGCTGATGTTCAAGATGATGGCTCACCACACCTTGCCCAAGGCAAATAGGAATAAGCAGTAAATACCAGCCAAGCATATCCCATGAACTAAGAAAAACAATTACACAGTTCCAGGAAGGTGTTGGGCCTCGCTTTAATGTCTACCTCATACCTGACCTGAAAATGTTTGATAGATTCCTGAAATTATTAAATATTCCATTAATCAGAAATTGGTGCGCCTAAAAAATTTTCTTTAATGTTGGCCCTTATTTCAACGGGAATGGAGCATAAGAGTAGGGAAGACACTACAACTGTACAAGGTGAGACCATATCTAGAATAGTAAGCATTTTTGGTTCCTTAATTTAAGGAAAGATATTATTTCATGACAAATAGTTGAGAGAAGGCTAATGCGAATGATCCTCAGTATGGAGCAAAGATTAAACAGACTGGGACTCTACTAACTGGAGTTTAAAGGAATGAGAGGTAATCTGATTGAAATATGTAGGATTCTTTAAGGCTTGGCTGGGTAAAATCTGAGTGGGTGTTTTCTCTCATGGGAGAGTCTTGGAGCAGAGGGCATAGTGTCAGAATAAGGAAGCACTAATTTATGACTGAGATGAGGAGAAACTTTTTCTCTCAGAAGGTTGTGAGCCTTTGGAATTCCTCGCCACAGAGATCTGTGGATGTAGAGAACTTGTGCATATTTAAAGCTGAGATAGATTGATTCTTGATCAATAGAGGAATCAAGTGTTACAAGGTAAGGGCAAATAAGTGGATGTGAGGAATGTCACATCAGCCATGATCCCATTGAATGGTGGAGCAGGCCCGAGGGGCTGAACAGCCTACTGCTGTTCCTATTTCTTATGGTCTTAAAGTTTGGATCTCCATATAATAGTCCTTCACAAACAGTTCATTGGTAGAAAGATGGCCATTCAATGTCAGCAATTATATTTATTAATAGGGGCTTGGCACAAGGGCATCTTGCATGCTGACCTGAGAACAAGTGGAAAAGCCTTTGGTCTAATTGTTTATATTAGATTCCCTACAGTGTGGAAACAGGCCCTTTGGCCCAACAACTCCACACTGACCCTCCGAAGTAACCCACCCAGACCCATTTCCCTCTGACTAATGCACCAAACACTTTGGGCAATTTTACATTGCCAATTCGCCTAACCTATGCATCTTTGGACTATGGGAGGAAACCGGAGTACCCGGAGGAAACCCACACAGACATGGGGAGAATGTGCAAACTCCACACAGGCAGTCACTCAAGGCTGGGATCGAACGTGGGACCCTCGTGCTGTGAGGCAGCAGTGCTAACCACTGAGCCACCGTGCCGCCCAATTCGAATTGTCCATGAAACTGTGTAGTTTGGTTTTAACCAGCTGAACAATAATAATATTGCATCATATCATATAATTATTAAACTAAAGCTGAAACACATTCCATAGCTAATAATTAATTTACTGACCAACAAGAAAGAAGACTTCAGAAACAGCTTTGATATATATGTCATTTTTAAGAGGGAAAGCATCCTGAAATGCTTCCCTGAGATATAATTAAAAACAACACAACCAAAGAGGGCTGGATGGGTGGTACAAAGCTCGGGCCAATAATCGGGTATGAGGAGAGCCCAAAGAAAACTTCCTGTTATGAACTTTCTCAAGTTGTACATTAACAACCGCTTTTTGCCATTTGTATAAATGATTTGTATGTGAATATAGGAAGTATGGTGAGTAAATTTGCAGATGAAACCAAAATTGGTGGTGCAGGGGACAGTGAAGGTAGTTACCTCACAGTACAACAGATTCTTGATCAGATGGGCCGATGGGCAGAGGAGTGGCAGATAGAGTTTAGATAAATGTGAGGTGCTGAATTTTGGTAGGGCAAATCAGCGCAGGACTTATACACTTAATGGTGAGGTCCTGGGGAGAATTACCGTGCAGAGACACCTTGCAGTGCAAGTTCAGAGCTCCTTGAAAGTGGAGTCGCAGGTAGACAGATTAGTGATGGAGGTGTTTGATATACTTGCTTTCATTGGTCAGTGCATTGAATATATGAGTTGAGAGGTCATGTTGTGGCTGTACAGGGCATTGGTTAGACCACTTTTAGAATACTGGCCTCCTTGCTATCAGGAACATGTTGTGAAACTTGAATGTTTTCAGAAAAGATTGACAAGGATGTTGCCAGGGTTGGAGGGTTTGAGCTGTAGGGAAAGGCTGAACAGGCTGGATCTATTTTCCCTGGAGCTTCAGAGGCTGAAGGGTGACCTTATAGAGGTTTATAAAATCATGAGGGGCACGGATAGCCTGAACAATTTCTTTTCCCCAGGTTAGGGCATAGGTTTGAAGTGAATGGGAAGAGATAGAAAAGGGACCTAAGAGACAACTTTTTCACACAGAGGGTGGTGAGTATATGGAAAGAACTGCAAAGGAAGTGGCAGAAGCTGATACTGTTACAACTTTTAAAAGGAATCTGGATGGGTATATGAATAGGAAGGGTTTAGAGGGATATGGGCCAAGTGCTGCCAAATGGGACTAGTTTGGGTTGGGATATCTGGTCAGCATGGACGAGTTGGTCTATTTCCGTGCTGTACATCCCTATGACTCTAAGATCACAATGATGACAAAACCTGCACATATAAACTTATAACATTGCTATTGCACCCACTTTCAGGGAGAGATGCTGTCTTGCCTGTGTTATATCCCCTAGCCCTTCTGTCAGAGCTGCAATGACATTCCTTAAATCCATCCAACTGTGCTACTGAAAATGAATTAAACTTTTGAGTTTAGGTATAAATACCATCATAGTATCAGATCAAAATATGTTTATTTTAGAATGGGAACTGATTAAAGTCTGGGGGCCCTGCTACCCCTGAGACGACATGGAAGTTTTTGTAAAGACACTATTAATAGAAATGTATTATGTAGGATCTTAATCCTTAATTTGGGAAAATAGCAAAGTCACAACTTAGACAAATTGCTGCTGAGGTGTATGGGGTTCCAGGCCTTCTGCCTGCACTTCTGACCACATCCAGAAACCACATTCACTGCTTTTAGCCGAATAAAAGTGCTGCTCCAATTGGTTCTGATGGTCACAGGTCATCTACATTTTGAGAAATATTGCAGGTTACAATGTTATGATTTCCGAGGGGACTTCACATATTAGGTGTGTCTGTGAGAGGCGAAAGAATTTTATGTACTCTAAGCAGATTCTGAAAATATGTCTAACATTTAAAACCCATAAAAAGCTACAAAGGTCCCTCAATACTTGGCTCACTCCAACAAAGCTTGGACAGTATAATTTTGAATAGTTGGACTTTTCAACACTTATAGAGTCATTGTCATAGAGATGAACAGCAAAGAAACAGACCCTTCGGTCCAACCCGTTCATGTTGACCACATATCACACCCCAATCTAGTCCCACCTGCCAGCACCCGGCCCATATCCCTCCAAACCCTTCCTATTCGTATACCCATCCAAATGCCTTTTAAATGTTGCAATTGTACCAGCCTCCACCACTTCCTGTGGCAGCTCATTCCATACACCTACCACCCTCTGTGTGAAAACGCTGCCCCTTAGGTCTCTTTTATATCTTTCCACTCTCATCCTAAACCTATGCCCTCTAGTTCTGGACTCCCAACCCCAGGGAAAAGACTTTGCCTATTTACCCTATCCATGTCCCTCATAATTTTGTAAACCTCTATAAGGTCACCCCTCAGCCTCCAGGGAAAACAGCCCCGGCCTGATCAGCCTCTGCCTATAGCTCAAATCCTCCAACCGTGACAGCATCCTTGTGAATCTTTTCAGAACCCTTTCAAGTTTCACAACATCTTTCCGATAGGAAGGAGACCAGAATTGCGCATTATTATCAAGTAAGGGGCAGAAGAACACAACAGATCAGGTAAACGGAAAGCAACTGGAATGCTGTTCTGAGGAAGGGTGACTTGATCTGAAATGTTAACTCTGATTTCTTTCCACAGATGCTGCCACACCTGCTGAGCTTTTCCAAAAATTTCTGTTTTGTTTCTGATCTCCAGCAACAGCCGTTCTTTCAGTTTTTAGAAAAGAACTGGATCTTGGGCATAAAACTTGGAAAGACAGAATCATTTAGTTTTCCCAGTTGAACACCTTACTTTATCCATGTTACATGCAGAATAATTAAGTAAGTCATCATTATTAATTAAGGAAAAAAATGACTCCCTTTTGTATCATGTTTTCTATGATCACTGGACATCTCAAGGTGCTTTACAGCCAATAATATACTTTTGAAATGTACTCACTTGTGCATTGCTGGAAATGCAGCAACCAGTTTGAACACAGCAAGCTCATCAAAACAGTAGTGTGATAACATTGTAATGTTTTGGTCAGGATATAGGTGATAACCAACCTGCCTTTTTTTGAAATGTTGCTATTATTTTTCATGTTGATGTGAGAAGCAGTCAGGGTCTCAATTTAACATCAGAGGTGCAGTGAAGTATCAAACTTAATTTTTGTACTGAGGTCCTGGAATCGCTTTGAACCTAGACCTTTGTGATTCATAGACAAGAAAGGTACCAACCAGATAATTAGGAGAAAGTGAGGGCTGCAGATGCTGGAGATCAGAGTCAAAAAGTGTGGTACTGGAAAAGCACAGTAAGTCAAGAAGCATCCGAGGAGCAGGACAGTCAATGTTTCACGCATAAGGTCTTCATCAGGAATGTGGGAGGGCCCCAAGGGGGCTGAGAGATAAATGGGAGGAGGGGGGTGGAGCTGGGGGGAAGGTAGCTGGGAATGCGATAGGTAGATGAAGTGGGGGCAATGGTGATAGGTTGGAGCGGTGGGTGGAGCAGATAGGTGGGAAGGAAGATGAACAGGGATGACGCCAACTTGTGGAATGTTTCAGGGAACATAGCCGGGACACATGCACCAATCAAGCCCACCACCCTGTGGCTGAACACTTCAACTTCCCCTTCCACTCCGCCAAGGACATACAAGTCCTGGGCTTCCTCCACCACCAAACTCTCACCACCCGGCACTGGAAGAAGAATGCCTCATCTTCCGCCTTGCAACCCTCCAACCACATGGGATCAGTGTCGATTTCACCAGTTTCCTGATCTCTCCTCTCCTCCACCTTATCCCAGATCCAAACTAACAACCTGTCACCACCCTATGGACTGACCTGTCCACCTTCCTTCCCTTCTATCCGCTCCACCCTCCACTCTGACTGATCACCATCACTCCCACCCCCCCACCTCACCTTCATCTATCTACCACATTCTCAGCTACTTTCCCCCAAACCCCCCACCTCCCATTTATCGCTCAGCCCCCTTGGACACCCCCAACCTATTCCTGATGACGAGCTTATGCTCGAAACGTCGACTCTCCTGCTCCTCGATGCTGCCTGACTGGCTGAGGTTTTCCAGCACCACACTTTTTGACTACAGCAGATAATTAGCCTAGTCTACATGTGTAAATAATATTAAGCTGTAAAATTTGTGTTATTCATTATGTAATGAATAACTAAAAACTATAATGCAACAAATTAGCCTATGATCACAATTCAATGTCCTATGATTTTTTGATAGTTTATTAAATACCCATAATAATAATTAAAGTGAACTTGATTGCGTTTTTTGAAGAAATAACAAAGAGGATTGATGAGGGCAGAGTGATAGATGAGATCTATATAGACTTCAGTAAGGCAGTTGACAAGGTTCCCCATGGGAGACCAGTTTGTAAGGTTAGCTCTCATGGAATAAAGGGACAACTAGCTATTTGGATACAGAACTGGCTCGAAGGTAGAACACAGAGGGTCGTGGTGGAGGGTTGCTTTTCATACTGTAGGCCTGTGATCAGTGATGTGCCACAAGGATCGGTGCTGGTCCATTACCTTTTGTCATTTATAGGAATGATTTGCACTTGAACATAAGACATATAGTTAGTAAGTTTGCAGATGACACCAAAATAGGAGCTGTAGTGGACAGTGAAGAAGGTTACTTCAGAGTACAAAGAGATCAGATAGATGAATGGGCTGAGGAGTGGCAGATAGAGTTTAATTTAGATAAGTGCAAGGTGCTGCAGTTTTGGAAAAGCAAATCAGAGCAGGATTTATAAACTTAACGGTAAGGTCCTGGGGAGTGTTGCTGAACAAACAAATCTTGGAGTGCAGGTTCATAGTTCCTTGAAAGTAGAGTCACAGGTAGATCGGATAGTGAAGAAGGTGTATGGCATGTTTTCCTTTATTGGTGAGAGAATGAGTATAGGAGTTGGGAGGTCATGTTGCGGCTGTACAGGACATTGGTTCTGCCACTTTTGGAATATTGCATGCAATTCTGGTCTCCTTCCTATCGGAAGCATGTTGCAAAACCTGAAAGGGTTCAAAATAAATTTGTTGCCAGGGTTGGAGAATTTGAGCTATAGGGAGAGGCTGATCAGGCTGGGGCTTTGCAGGCTGAGGGGTGACCTTACAGAGTTTTATAAAATCATGAGGGGCATGGATAGGATAAATAGACAAGGTCTTTTCCCTGGGGTAGGGGAATCCAGAACCAGAGGGCATAGGTTTAGGGTGAGAAGGGAAAGTTATAAAAGGGACCTAAGGGGCACCATTTTCACACAGAGGGTGGTGCGTGTGTGGAATGAACTGCCAGAGGAAGTGGTGAAGGCTGCATTGCAGCAATTTAAAAGACAGCCAGATGAGTATATGAATAGGAAGGGCTTGGAGCGATATAGGCCAAGTGCTGTCAAATGGGACTAGATTAGGATATCTGGTCGGCATGGATGAGTTGGACTGAAGGGTCTGTTTCTGTGTTGTACATCTCTATGACTCTATGACTCTACTGTGTTTGCTATAACATGTGTTTCTTCAATGCAAATTGGCTTCAACACAATTGAAGAATTTAGACTGCTGTTTGTAGAACCTAAACTTTCCGTACCTGCATTAGCTATTACATGATTCTGGCGCCATTAGTTTGAATAGTGCAGCTATCGCGCGATTTTCTTATAACACGGGATCTTATGAAATCGGAACTATCATGTTATGTAAGAACTGACTGTATCAGATCTACTTTCAGATCAGATGTGAATTTAATGTCTGGCAGAGAACTTCACTGAACCTGAATTAAACTTAATTCCTTCAGACTGTAATTTTGCACTGTGATAAATGACTAATAAATGAAATCATGAATCCTTGTATTATTATTAAAACATGGACATGTTAAAACAGGATGTGTCTTTTTTAACACCCTCTTATACTTTATTCCGTTACCATAAATATAGCAAATAAACCTGAATTTTGAAAAATCCTTCAGAAATGAATGCACTGTGGGTTTGTGCAGAGCGCAGGAGTGAAGGGAACATATACTCATGGGAAATCCAGAAGTAAGAATTTCCAGAAATTAACTGTAGGATGTTGTACATAACTTTCTGAGGGTCATTAGACCAGGCCCTAGATAAGGATTGGAGAAGGAGGAGAGGCTGGGATGGGGTGTTGGGTGGAGTTGGAGAAGACCCTTGAAAGGGGTGTGGGGAGAGTAGTGAATGCTGGAGATTGTGGAAGCTGGGAGTAGATTTTGCAGGGAAGGATTGTGCAGGAGCAGCCACACCACAGACGGAAATTTCCTGAAACCACCTGAATTAAGGCAAACTTGTGATTCTGTGCCATTCATCTTGCTGTTAAAAAAAAAGCACTAAAAATGTTACGTCTCATTTACCAACTACATTTATTTCTTACCCTGGTTGAATTAAAGATTTCCCACTCACCTTTAGTTGCTTTCTGTGCTGGGGATTCCAGGGGCATCTGGATATGTACCTGTCCGGAAATCCATGAATTGAGCAGCAAAAAAACTTCCTTGTGTTAAACACTGCCCGCTCCCGCAACCCCACCCACCCCACTCCCACCCTTTACACAGCAGTGTGACAGGTTCTGTGATATAATGCATCAGAGCACTTTGACAACTGCTCTGAAAGGGCGTAGAATCAGGGCTGTCTGGGTGGTTGGTTGGCCTGGTGAGATGGGGTTAGGTTGAGGGACTGAGACTTGCTAGACAATGGCAGGGGTGTGTCAATTTGGGTCAGATCCAGCAGCGGGACAGGGTTGAAATAATGGGAATGGTTGGAGGATAGTTGTCAGAAATGGGGGTATAAATGGTCAGGAATCATGCAGCTCAGGGGATCAGTTTATCAGTTACCCAGGCGTATGAGAAGATTTTTAATCCCCTAATATTTTCTGGCTAACTGTTAACCTTAGTTCGGTCTACACTCTCTGGCGGAGTAGCATGGCTGTCTGAGGGCTCTCAAGCCTGGGGCACATCTGCTCTCCATCTGCTTTCTTTCATTTTTCTTTATACTTCTGTTTTTTTCTCTTTCATTTTTGCATTCATTTTCTTTTCCTTAAAGCTTTTTTGTGGCGAGTTAATCGGTGGCATCAGCATGGAAGTGAGAGTGGGCCATGCGTGATACAGCAACAGCCTCCCAGCTGTTGGAGGCAGTGGCAACATCAAAGCTCCTCCATTGGTTGGAGAGGGCAGCAGCAACGGACATTTCAAGATGATGGCACTGCAACGCAACAATTTGGAGGAGGTTGGTCGGACTAGGACTCTTGGTGAGGTGACAGTCTAGCCTAGCAGTGGAGTCAAGGATTCCTAGTTGCAGTGGGCCCAGAGTGGAACTCCTGGTGTTGGCGATCTGGTGGCAGCATGGTATACCTGGAGTGGGGACTCCTGGTGTTAAATGAGGGGCAGCGAAGCTAGGGGCTCCTGGTTATCAGCGAGGTGGCAGTGTCAGTGGAGATGGGTTTCCTGGTTGCAGGGCGAGTGTGGGTTCAGCACAGGCTCTGGCATCAGTGTTGGCAAGGTAGGCCCAGATGCCGAGATGGCGCCTAAAGAGTGGCATCTCCTATGTTAGTGGGTGTGGTGAGGTGGTGGAGGAGGGGTGGTGGCACAGGTATCGTTGATGAGCCAGCTCAGGGTTCTGGACTCATGATGAAGTCAGTGGAACGATGATAGACTCTCTTTCGGTTACAGAGGAACCTTAATTATCTGAAGGACTCAGGCAGGGAGTATTGCGTTCAGTTAATTGAATTCCAGATAATCAAATGCCAGATAATATAGTTTAGCCAAGCATCGGGAGCTTGCAATCTTGTCAGACAATCCGATTTCCGACAATTGAATGCCGGAATTTCAAGGTTCCTCTATATATCCTTTTATTCTTAAACCATTCAAAATGGTGCCAGGTTGTAGTGACATTTGAATTTTTTCATCGAAGTGTTTTGCTGTATTATTCACTGTAAAATGCCATTGACAATAAATCATTCAATTCAATTTAATTCAATTCATGTTACTGACTGAAAAGAGGTTTCTGGAAGATTCTCGATGCAGGCAAATTTCCCATTGGAAATTTCAAACTCCCAGGCGTGGCTCGGACACACAACTCCAGTCTACACTACCCCAACAATTCTCTGGCCATTGTAATATATGGAATACCAAATTCATAATCACTGTTGCTGGATAGCATCTCTGATCCTGAAAAACTAACTAAAAATTGTAAAATGTCAAATTTCTCAGGTTTTTGAAATACGTGTGTTTAAAAAGGTGTTTTTGATAGCTTCCATCTTCTATCTTAATCTTATGCATGGATATCAAATTTTATTTTGCTGTCCGTATAATTTGATTTGATTTATTGTAGTCACATGTCCCTCAGTGCACTTTGTTTGCGAACAGTACACAGTAAGCAAAGGACATACAGATCATAGGGTGCTCACACAGAGTGAGGCAAACAGCTTATACTGTACAGGAGGTGCATGAAGCAAGATCCACATTAACACGATCAACAATTATTTGATGTTAGAGAGTCCATTCTTCAGGCTAATAACAGTAGGGAAGAAGCTGTTCTTGAAACTGTTTTGTGTGTATGTGTGTGTGTGTATGTGTGTTTGTGTGTGTGTGTGTGTGTGTTTTCAAACTTCTGCATCTGCTGCCAGATGAAGAGGTTATAGAGAGGGGTTATTGATGATGTTGACAGCCAATCTGTGGCAACAGGAAGTGTAAATGGAGTCCACAGATGGACTTCCATGATGATCTGGGCTGTGCACACCACCGTGTGTAGTTTCTTACGGTCCCGGGCAGAGCAGTTGCCGTACCAGGCTGTTATGCACCCGAATAGTATGCTTTCAATTGTGCATCTGTAAAAGTTGGTGAGAGTCCTTCTGGAGGGTCTTTCTTAAAATAATTAAAACGTGAAGGAAAATCAATGGTTTAACCTCCTGGTTTATGCGAATTTTTCAAAGAGATTGTCTGCTTAGCCTCTTTGGTGATATCTTTGTTGCTGGATGTCAGCTAATGTCAAATCACAATAATGCCAAGAAACCTGACACTTACACCACAGACATCAATAGATAATTGTGGCAAGTGCCAATACTTCATTGATGACTATGAAATGCGAGCCACTTGATTTATTTTCCTACTTAAGTATCATACAAATTATTGGTATATTGGTTGTCGATGACAGTTCATACATTTCCATACTGCATCCAAACAATTCAATTTCCACTGAAGAAATGAGGCAACATAGCACACTGGATCCACAAAAACCACACCATAACTGGAACAATAGTTCAATAGATGTTGGCTGTTGGAGGAATCCTTGCTTTTTAATCCCACATACAGTGAAAATATATTGCTGATTGCTAAGGGGAATTTTAAGCTCTATTTGACCTATGATATTGACTAATTAAAGTCTAACACTAATAACTGAGATCATAATTATTTTAGCAAACTATGATCGTAGGAATGCATGTTCCATAGAATCGATGACATACTATATAGTCCAAAAGGACAGGATCAGTTGATGCCCCATATTTTTTTATGTGTTTACAGGATCTGGACATCAATGATTAGGCCAATATTTCTTACTCATCCCTAAATGTCCTTGGATTTAGTGGCTTGTTGGCCACTGTTAGCTGAGTTAAGAGTCAATCATGCTGCTGTGAATCTGGAGTCACAGGGTAGGTCAGACTAGGTAAGGGTGACAGAATTCTTGCCTTAAAGGGCATTAGTGAACCAGGTAGAGTACTGCACCAATCAACATTGGTTATAAGGTCATCACTAGCATGGCTTTTAATCCTCAGACTTTTAAAATCAAATTCAAACTTCACCGTTTGCAATGGTAAGATTTGAATCCATATTCCCAGAACATTAGCCTAAACTTCTGGGTTACTAGTTCAGTGACATCACTAATACACCACCACCTCCATGTGTGTCAAATTTTAATCTGCACACATCAGGCCAAATGAAAGAATGCCAAATTTCAAAGGAAGCAGCAATTTATACTGTCATATAATTGACAAAAGCACATTCTAATTCTTCAAAGCTTGTATTTATATGGCAACTTCTACAACCTCAGGGTACCCCACAATGTTGCACAGTTTATTTTTCAATGTGTCATCACTGTTTTTTTAAAGGTATATGTCGCAGGCAATTTAGACATAGCAAGGTGCCACAAAGAGCAATGAGGGAATTAAATGGGAACCAATTTTGTGATGTAGGTTAAAGGATAATTTTACTCATGACACTGGAAAAACTCTCTTGGTCATCTACACATACTGCCACAGTATCTATTACAGTCACCTGACAGGGCCTTGGCTTATTATTGCATTAAAAGCATATTATCTCCAACAGTCTAGTTGTCCCTCAGCATCCCTTCAAAGCAATAGCTTAGGTTATATGTTGGAGTGGGGTTTGAAACCACAGATTTCTGATTCCAGAGGAAGAATATTAACCAGAGGATCAAGTTGCTGCATAGATATGTCCAGAAGATAAGCTGGGTGTAAGATAACTACCGTAACAAATAATGAAATAAAGCACCTTATGAAAATAACAATCAATGGGTCAGCATCAATATGCTACATATGGACAGTGAGGAATTTGATTTCCCCTTAAAGGTCGATACATAATCTTGACTTATCCATCATATGCAGACAACAGGTAAAGTCAAAACTGGCAGATGTATCAGCCTGCAACACTGCCAGACACTTGCCAGGTGCAGAATACCAAAATCTAGTTGACAGATGAGTTTTTCTCTTCTAACTATGTTCAATTACTAAAATGAGACAGGAAGATAGATTTCATTTATTTTTGCCAAGTTGATATTGCGAATTGAATTCCCCAGTCAAGGGAATTTTCAAGTTACTATCCAATCACTATGAAATAAAATTTTAATCATGCATTTTGCAAACAGAATACACAATGGAGACGTAGATTTCAGAGTTTAATCCATCTGTAGTGAAGATTTAACCATTTGTGAATTTTGCCATATTTAATTTTTTGCATTCTCTTTCTAGTGGAATAAACTTGTGCCCAACTCAATGATTTTTAATATTTTGCAATTTTTTTTTAAGCTGGAAGAACATTTCCTGGAAATTACATGAACTCCAACAAAGGTCATAGTTCCCAATCTAAATTAAATGTCTGCCAGTAACTCGTTCAGACAGTTCCTTGTATAAATGAGGTATACAGTTTCATACCTTCCCAGTGTGAGATAAATAAGGTGAGCCTGTTTACATTAAGATGCACATTCCGATAATAACTGCTAGATTTCATAGACATTTCTCTATTGTAATTAAGAATGAAAATAGTCATCTCAGAGTAACAATTATACACTGAATCACAACTGAATACTTTGTAATGCACAGCAATACAAATAGAACCTCATATTTGAGACCCTCCCTCAATTACCATTGCAGACATTTGATAAATCAATTTAACTAGATTGATTTTTATTGATAGTATATCAAGTTTTATTTTGACCTGCATGATTCAACGATTTCACATACACTGATGAATTATCATCAGAACGTTGTCAAATATAATAATTAGTCAGAGTGTGGTGCTGGAAAAGCACAGCAGATCAGGCAGCATCCGAGGAGCAGAAGAATTGGCCATAAGCCTTTCATTATAAGCTCTTTTCCTGATGAAGGGCTTATGCTTGAAAGGTCGATTTTCCTGCTCCTGGGATGCTGCCTGACCTGCTGTGCTTTTCCAGCACCACACTTCAACTCTGATCTCCAGTATCTGCAATCCTCACTTTCTCCTGAATGTGATAATTACCATGTAATAATTGGATAATCTAAAGAGACAAAAGACAGAATTTCTGATTCCTGTCAGCAACAGGAGTAGAGGTAGGATAGCCCAAACATTGGTCCCTGCCCCTCCTCCATTTTGGAAGATGGATTGGGAATGGGAATGGGTGGGTGGGAGTTTGACAGCGACAATCTACCAGGTCACCCCTCAACCTCCGATGCTCCAGGGAAAACAGCCCCAGCCTATTCAGCGTTTCCCTATAGCTCAAATCCTCTAATCCTGGAAACTTCCTTGTAAATCTTTTCTGAACCCTTTCAAGTTTCATAACATATTTCCGATAGGAAGAAGACCAGAATTGCACGCAATATTCCAACAGTGGCCTAACCAATGTAACATTAAATTAAGTCAATGCTGTGAGGTCATCTTGGTCAGTGCTCCACTATTGTTTTAGCATCCATTAGCTCACCCCATCAACATTCCATACTTCATCTCCCTCCCTACAGCCAACATACTGAAGTGCCCACAGCTACAGCCACAAGATGACCCGTCTGTGGTAGTTGTCTGGCAGTTTAACCTTATCTTTTCCAAAAATCTTCAGAGGGTGCAAACATCTTGAGGTAGCCTCTCTCCTGCTCTCCCCTCTAATGGTGAAGCTGCTGATCTGGGCATGCCTGCCATCCTTCATTGCCTGGCCACTAATCAGCCATATTGATTTGGGCCTTTGGTGCCGATGCAATTGGACCTCAATCCCGGAGCTAAATCCTGCCCAAAATAAACACGTTGGAATTGCAAGGCTTGATTTTGTGCAGCCCCACTGACCACTGGTTGAAAACTGGACACTCCTCTAAAGGGTCTAATCTGAGCTGAGACCATACACTGGCATGTGTGGTTTAATTTTAACCATAAAGATCTCCAAATAATGTGTGGCTGAGGCTCTTCCCCTACAAACTAGGCAGAGTCCTAGGAGCTGGCTTAATCATGCATGCCTGGTTAGTTGATTTTTTTTTATCTTGGAGGGTTGTTTTGCATTTATACGCTTAGCAGTTTTTTTTAGATTAGTTTACGTACAGTGTGGAAACAGGCCCTTTGACCCAACAAGTCCACACCGACCCTCCAAAGAGCAACCCACCCATACCCCTAAACCTAACACTATGGGCAATTTAGCATGGCCAATTCACCTAACATGCATTTTTTTTTGGACTATGGGAGGAAACCAGAGCACCCGGAGGAAATCCACGCAGACACAGGGAGAGCGTGCAAACTCCACACAGACAGTTACATGAGGCGGGAATTGAACTCAGGTCTCTGCCACCGTGTCGTCCACTGCCACTGTGCTGTCCACAAATATCTTTTGCAGTAAGCGTGTCTCACTGCCAATGTACCTGACCATGAGCTTCCATCACCTAACACTTACACTGGAGGGTTTTGTGCATCTCCAAATAGAACAGCCTTCTTTGAATGCCCTTCCTGCAGCAGCATCTTCACTTGCACAGCAGCAAAGGGAAGCAATGCTGCCCAGCCATTGCCAAAAAGCATGGCAACACTTAACCCACTTTCACAGCATCAACACAACTTCCCCGATCTGAGAAGCTGCAGACTTTTCAAAAACTAAGCATAAAGAAAGCACTGAAGACTGAAAATCTGAAAGGAGAATATAAGTGGATGGGCAGATCAGTGGTTGATGGAACTTAATCTTGATAAATTTGAGGTGATGCACTTTGGAAGAATGAACAAGAGAAGGAATTACTCACAGAGTCATAGAGATGTACAGCATGGAAACATACCCTTTAGTCCAATTTGTCCATGCCAACCAGTTATCCCAAGCTGAAAATGTGTTGCTGGTTACAGCACAGCAGGTTAGGCAGCATCCAGTTATCCCAACCCAATCTAGTCCCATTTGGCAGCACTTGGCCCATATCCCTCTAAGCCCTTCCTATTCATTTATCCATCCAGATGTCTTTTAAATGCTGTAGTTCTACCAGCCTCCACCACTACCTCTGACAGCTCATTCCATACATGCATCAGCCTCTGTGTGAAAAAGTTGCCCCTCACGTCCCTTTATATCGTTCTCCTCTCATCCTAAACCTATATCCTCTAGTTCTGGACTACCCCACCTCAGGGAAAATACCTTGTCTATTTATCCTATCCATGCTTCTAATGATTTTATAAACCTCTACCAGGTCACCCCTCAACCTCCGATGCTCCAGGGAAAACAGCCCCAGCCTATTCAGTGTTTCCCTATAGCTCAAATCCTCCAATCCTGGAAACTTCCTTGCAAATCTTTTCTGAACCCTTCCAAGTTTCATAACATATTTCCGATAGGAAGAAGACCAGAATTGCACGCAATATTCCAACAGTGGCCTAACCAATGTAACATGTCAGTTGTAACATGTCCTCCCAACTCCTGTACTCAATGCTCTGACCAATAGAGGAAAGCACACCAAACACCTTCTTCACTATCCTATACCTGCAACTCTACTTTCAAGGAACTATGAAACTGCACTCCAAGGTTTGTTTGTTCAATAACACTCCCTAGGACCTTAAATGTATAAGTCCTGCTCTGATTTGCTTTTCCAAAATGCAGCACCTCATATTTATCTAAACTCCATCTGCCACTCAGCCCATTGGCCCAACTGATCAAGATCCCACTGTATTCTGAGGTAACTTTCTTTGCTGTCCATTACATCTCCAATTTTGGTATAATCCACAAACTTACTAACTATGCCCCCGATGTTCACATCCACTTATTTTGTATAAATGACAAAAAGCAGTGGATCTAGCACACTACAGGTCACAGGCCTCCAGTCTGAAAAGCAACCCTCCACCACCACCTTGTGTTCTACCTTCAAGCCAGTTCTGTATCCAAATGGCTAGTTCTCTCTGTATTCCATGAGATCTAACCTTGCTAACCAGTCTCCAGTGAGGAATCTTGTCGAACGCCTTACTGAAGTCCACATAGATCACAACTACTGCTTTGCCTTCATCAATCATCATTGTTACTTCTTCAAAAAACTCAATCAAATTCGTGAGGCATGATTTCCCACAGACAAACCCATGCTAACTATCCCTAATTATTCCTTGCCTTTCCAAACACATGTAAATTTTGTCCCTCAGGATTCCCTCCAACAAATTGCCCACCACTGAATGTCAAAGCACTAGGAACAAGGGGATCTTGGGGTACTTGTCCACAGATCCCTGAAGATGGCAGGACAGGCAAATGGAGTAGTTAAAAAGGCATATGGGATGTTTGTCTTTATCAGGTAAGGCACAGATTATAAGAGCGGGGATGTTATTGTGGAGAAAGTGAGGACTGCAGATGCTGGAAATCAGAGCTGAAAATGTGTTGCTGGAAAAGCACAGCAGGTCAGGCAGCATCCAAGGAGCAGGAGAATCGACGTTTCGGGCATGAGCCCTTCTTCAGGAATGAGGAGAGTGTGCCTAGTAGGCTAAGATAAAAGGTAGGGAGGAGGGACTTGGGGGTGGGGCGTTGGAAATGCGATAAGTGGAAGGAGGTTAAGGTGAGGGTGGATTTTCTCCCCCCCTTGGTTTTTTTAAATTATTCTATATATATATAGGCCGGGGGGGTCTAGTTGATGTTGGTGGGGGGAGTTGGTTACTTTATTCTATTTTACCTCTGTCTCTCGGAGTGGGGTTGTTTTCCCTTGTTATTTTGAATTATTATAGTTAAGTATTACTTGTTGAGGTTGTAATTTTATAGTTATATGTTTATACATGGTATTAGCATTACCAAATATACCCAGATGTTGGTGTGGGTGGGGAGGGGGGTGGGGGTAGGGTGCTCACTGTTAACTCTAGCTCTGTAATATATTTGAATTTTCGTCATCCTATTGAGGAGCGTCTGGGTTAAGGGTGGGGCACTGGTTGGGAGAGGATACAATGGACCTTTGGAAAGGAAGTGACACCCTCTGGAAACAAGGGGGAAAATCTCCATTTAAATACATTTTATATTTTTTTAATTTAGAAATAGTATTTTATCATATTGTTGTGAGTATATTAGAGAGCCTTTATTTTTGTGAATTTTATATGCGCTATGCTTGAGATGTTCTGGATAGGGTTTCCCCTCCCGAGGGGTCTCGGATTTGCCCGGACGATTATGGTTGATCGGTCGGTTAAGTGGTGCACCTGGAATGTCAAGGGGAGTAATTCACCAGTCAAAAAGAAGAAAATATTATCAAATCTCAAGAAAAAGGATTGATATAGCTCTCCTACAGGAGATACACCTGTTGGATAAAGAACACTTGAAATTGCGACAGGGTGGATTTGATCAGGCCTTTTTTTTTTCTTCTTTTAGCTCAAAAAGCAGGGGAGTTATTATTCTTATTCGGAAGAATTTCCCTCTCAAAATCCTAAAACAGATAAAAGACGAATCTGGATGATATATTCTGATTAAAGTCCTCATAAATGGAGAGGAATATGGGATTTTAAATTTGCATTGCCCCCCGGCACATCCTTTTAAATTTATAACGGAAGCCTTCTCAAAATTGATGGCTCTTGGTGCCCGTCATACAATTATAGGGGGAGACTTTAATTGTATTATGGATCTGTAAATAGATAGGATTCCCAAGAGTGCTGCAGAAGTATCTCCCAGATCTAGACAATTGGTGGATCTGAACAAAGAATTAGGATTAGTAGATGTATGGAGATGTCTTCATCCACAGGGCAGAGATTTTTCTTTTCACTCCAACCCACATAAATGTCACACCAGAATTGATTTGTTTTTTTTGCCCCCTCGATTTTTTAAAAATTCCATATCATCCTGTAAAATAGGTAGTGTAGCAATTTCCGATCATGCTGCTGTATATATGGAAATCAAGGCGAGGAACAACGGGACATCCCCTCGGCATTGGTGCATGGACTCCTTCCTGATGAAAGATAGTAAATTTGTAAAGCACTTCTGTCAAGAATTTAAAACTTTTTTAGAAATTAATTTAGGTATGGCTACAACCCATCAATGATGTGGGAGACCATCAAAGCTTATACGCAAGGTTTGGTCATCTCCTACTCAGCGACCCAGAAAAAATTAAAGGGAGAACAGCGTCTGCTCAAAGCTCGCTTAAAAGCAGCTGAAACAGCATAAGCTGATAGACCTTCTATTATCAAATTACAAGAGATTACGGCCCTTAGGACAGCTCTAAACACCATGCTTACCCAAACGGCTAATGTGTGTGGAGGTCCGCAAGCTGGCGTTTAGCCTCAGCGGTGTAAAGGTTATTGTGGAGCTTTACAGAACTCTGACTAGGCCACAGCTGGAGGACTGTGTGCAGTTCTGGTCATTGCACTAGAGGAAAGATGTGATTGCATTGGAGGGGCTGCAGATGAAACTCACCAGGATGTTGCCTGGGATGGAGCATTTTATCTATAAAGAAGGCTGGGTAAACTTAGGTTGCTTTCTTTGGAGCAGAGAAGTTTGAAAGGTGTGAGATTATTAGGCACATGGACAGGGTGGATAGGAAGCAACTGTTTCCTTTAGTGGAAGGGTTGAGAACAAGGGGACACACTTTAAATGAAAGGCAGGAGTTCAGAGAGAATTTGAGGAAATGTTTTTCCACACAGAAGGTGGTGGGGTTCTGGAATGCACTGACCAGGAGGGAAGTTGAGGCGGGAAATCTCACAGCCTTTGAAAAGTACTTGGATGAACACTTGACATGTCATAGCATTCAAGGCTATGCTTCCAGTGTGGGAAAATGAGACTAGTGCAGGTAATTGTTTTGAATGGCACAGTCTTGATGGGCCGAAGGGCCACTGAGTCTATGAACTATAAAGATAGAAAATGCTCAAAATACCCAGTCAGTCAGGCAGAATCTGAGAAGGGGAAAAATTAGAACAGTTCTGATGAATGTCATTGACCTGAGATGGAAATTTTGTTTCTCTCTTCACAGATACCGTCAGACCTGCTGAGTATTTCCAGCAATTTTGGTTCTTATTTTTAAAAGCTGCTGCCTCTCAGTTTGAGCTCAGCAACAACTGTTGCAAACAGCACCTCCAGGTGGCACAAAGTGATGGAGAGGGACCCCATATCATTTGGAAGCTCTGCTCCCACCTTCATCTCGTCGCCAGACCCTAACTTGCTGCACCTCCAATCACCCAGCTCTATCATCTCTCCTTCACCCAAAGCCCCCATTTTTTGCTGCCTCTTCACCCTTATGTCCCCTTCACCCACAGCCCACATTTCTCCCTCCCCCACACCCCCTCTCCCTTCACCTCCAGCCACTCCCTCCCCTTTGCACACAGCCTGATGATGTCAATGGCACACACCCTTTGAGATGCTGCTCGCTGTCAGCTGACATCATGGGCTGTGTCTGCTCATGTGTGGCAGCCATTTTGGCTCCACTGTGAAGAAGCTCACTCAGTGCCAGGGGCTTCCATTGCAATGGCCTCTCACTGAAGCTGGAATATCCACTTTTGCCTGTTTTGTAAAATTCGTCAAGGCAACTAAGTAAAGCAATTAATCAGGTGACAAAAAACATCTGGCTACAGAAATATGTTTTAGTTGCTGTTAATTGTTTTTGAATTACGAACGTAAATCAGAACAGATCATGAGAAAACAGAACAACTTGTGGGGGAGGTGCAGAGATTTAAAATTGACGATGTGATCTGTTAAGTGGAGATTAGATGTTTCCCCATTGCCTTTTGTAAGTAAAACGAAGAAATACTTCCATAAACAAGAAGTAGAGGTTTGGACTCTCTTGCATATCAAGCAGTTGACACAAGGTCAATTGTTGAGATTAAATCTGAGATTGATAATATTGTGCTTATCGGGGTTATTAAGGTATATGAGACACAGGAAAGTCTACAATGTTAAGGTTCAGATCGACTATGACCTTAGTGAATGGCAGAATAGGCTCAAAGGATTAAATGACCTGTTCTCAGGGAAAAGAAGAAAATTGAAAACAGTCCAAGATCTCTGCCAAAATCAAGATTAGTCAGTACTTGCTGAAAATGGCATTACTGGAGGTAAGTAAATACTTACCCATCCAAGCTCCACAGACAAGAGAGCTGAGAGAATCTAAAGAGAAAGTTAAAGCTTTTCCTTATGTCCTAAATCATTAAAAAGGACAGCCTGGCATATTGCAAATCCTTTCCTATTAATGATTCTGACTTCACTGTGCAATATCGTCTGAGGGTCCAGCTGATGTAATAAGGAGTGACAGGAAGGATGTAGACATACACACACTAACAAAAATATAATAAGAACTGCATTCCCCAAAGAGAAAAACATTGGAAGAACTCAATCTACAAATGCATCTGAACCTAATTTGTCATCGGTTTGATAGATTATTAGTGGTGTGAATAGTTTCGAACACACAGACCACTTTCATTTTAATACAATTTTGCACACAAACTAAATCTGCTGTGTTCTGTGAAATTCCCTTTCATACTTTATGAAATTTATCAATTCAACTGATGGATTGAAAATATGTAAATTACAGACTGATTGCAGCATCTATCATCTACTAATTTTTCTGCATAATCATGTTATAATGACACAACGTAACTATTACTTATGGTTCACTTTAGAGTTGGTAACTATTACTTTAGGATTAATTTTAGCTTTTGCAATGATAGAAAATTTTTGACTTACTCAAATGTATTAAATCAATCACAGCGCGGAATTACTGTAGAATTTAATTGTAAAACTGAATAATGAAATCCCTCAGCAACAATTTATAATAAATGAACATATCACTCTAATAATCATTAGCACTTTTTGAAATTCGATTATGTAGATGCTTTGTACGCCCATGTTGGCTACATTTGCTCAGTTGTTTACTATTGACATGCAAATAAAACAAACGTTGAATTGGTTTGCATCAATGTTCATAACTTGTTGGTAATAAGGTATTATTCTTTTCAATTTTATACCATGTACACAGAATCCACCAAAAATAAGCACACATGAAACAGAAGCACTGAATCCAAAATTCATTCAAAGCCTGCACTTTGGGCTTACTGAAAGTAGCAAAGTGAATTTCAGCACAGTCTTCATTCTGGTTCCATCAAAACCTGTTGCATTCATTCATTCCAACATACCCTGTGTGCAGAGAAAAAAAATTAAAAGGGCAAAGAATGTAAGTGTTAATTCAAATTAACCTTCAAACCGCAATGATGTATTCATAACTCAGTAAAGGAACACAAGGCGAGTGAAAGTCCAAAACTTACAAGCTCTTAGCAGGGATTCTTCTAAGTATGAAAGATTGGAAGTTCACTGACCATTAAGATGCTCCTTTACTGAATTGTTTCAATGCATCTATAAAGGAGAAGAAAGCTTATGGGCGAAAGACAACAAATAGAAATATTTGTGTTAAATGTACCACAAATACTTCTTCATTTTGTCATATGATATTTCTAAATGTTCATGCATTTATGAGGCCCCTGTAAAGATATCAAGTTGGGGTGCCTAATGATATCAGAATCCCTGATACAGACTAAATATTGATCATTATTTATCTTGAGAAAGAATCAATGCACTGTTGCAAGTGTGTGTTCCTTCAAGCATATAGCGTAGATGAGGATAGCCACTTTTCTGGTCTAACTGGAAAGAAATTGTTGAGTAAACAAAAGGAAGCGTATTGTATGACTGCACCTATTCACAGATTATATGGATATGACCTACATTACCACAGAGACTATAAGCAGCACATTGGCCTCATGGCTTCCTCCTATGAGCTCATTCTTTACTCTCAGTCTCTGTCATCATCGCAATGGGTGATGTTTACATCAAGAGTGGTAGCTGGTTGAGTGGAAGGTAGATGATTCACACTGCCTTCCTGATGGTCTGAGATCTGTGCTTCTCTCTTGAACTGGATGGCCCCAAACCTTTTGTATTTCTTTCAGAGGGAACTTGAATGATATATGTATATTTTTTAAAGCTGTCAGTCTGGTCCCTTTTATAGTAGGCAATTACTTTCCTAGCATATTTTGCACATTATTTGTGTCTTCTTAGTGATATTTTCTGATGAATTGCATGCACCATTACTTGATTTTATTAGTGGCATTTAGTTCTCACTCCACTTGTAGATCTGTCCTGAAGTAAGTAGATTTATCAGTTAAACTTCATGAATATTCTCGGCTTTCTCTTTCCCTCGCAGTGACTGAATTATTGGTGAAACTGACTTGTTCGCTCCTGAATCATGTTGCCTGGAGGCATTTTGATAGCAATGGAAAACATTTCAGACAAACCATTGAAATAACAGCTTTCTATTTTGTTTATGGTGTATGGAGGCAGGGCAGTAGGAAGGTTTAGGAAGGTTGAAGTGTGAGGGCAGTGATATGGGAGGGTATAGTATCTGAGAGGGGTGAAAGAACAGGAGTGGGATTTAGGAGGGTTAAAACAAAATGAAATAACAAAATAGAAAGTCAAAAATGAAAAAAGGACTGTGGAGCTGCAGTCAAATTACACATGTGAGAACTCAAATAACATATAGGTCTTGGGTGGGTAGCTGTTATGAAGATACACATATCGAATAGCTAAGAGTGAATAGAGAGAACAGAATAAGGGAGAATCCAGTGCTCAAGTCAAAGGTTCTGTAATGGAATACAGTGTAAATATATATCAAACGTGTTTTGGACATGAGTGGTTCTCGAGACAAAAGATAATACATGCAATCACTTCTGTTGTGAGTTGAGTCTGTCATATATTAGTGCGGGTGTCAGTGCATGTGGCGAAGGTGGCACAGAGTATGCAAAGCAGATAGGCTGTGATGCTAACAAGTAAGTTGGCCTGGAGTTTGACCCGCCAGTTAATGCCCTGTTTTAATTACACATGCTGATTAAAATGTAGCCAGCAGCCGGAACCAGCATTACTAAAGGGATCAAGTTTCAAGTTCTTGCCTGTTGACTTTTTTCTTGGTTGTTGCTACCATTGTACGTGTTTGGTACTACCTAGAGTTCTTCGAAGGTGCAAATGACTACAGGGATTAACACAGCAAATGATGAAGGACTTGGGTCCTGATTTCACAAACCACTTCCTCCCAAATAAGAAACACTACAGCATGATTGGGAGACTGGGCAGATGGCACACAGATCAGGGCAAACTGCAAGAGGGTGAGGAGGACAGGGTCAATTTTCAGCAGCAACAGATCAACCCAGAGTATTCAGAGAGCAATTATGCATTTGCACCTCAGCAAGAATAAATGTGTGAGACACTTGCACTACACAGTGTAATGTCCTCGCTGAAATGTGCTACCTACTGCAGCCACCTGCTGCAACCTCACAGTTGGGAGAGGATGGCATTGCCAGTAGCTGAGAAGAAGCTGGCTATAGCCATGAATACTTTTGCATTGGACCCCATCCAGATAGGAGTAGGAATTCACTATCTCTAATTCCGACATTCCCTGGATGGAGTAAAAGAGACTTGTATTCTTTCTGAGCTGACTAGATTTATTTCCTCTTGACAGAGTGCAGCAGGCAGAGCAGGCACGTGGCTTTATGGCTGCTGCACAAAGACCCTGAGAAATACCACAAGTGATATATTCCATTGATATCTAACCGGTACGCAGGCAAGTCATGAAGGTGAATGCCAAATAATCCGACAACCATCATAGTGCCACGATACTGTGGAAGTCCACTGTGCTGCGTGCTTCTGTGTCATCACTGGTAAACCAGAGGATTGTTATTGGGTGACATGGAGTATTCACTGATGGTACACAAATCATACATACATGGAAGGAGAATTAGATCAATGAAAGCCACATTGCAACAACAGAGAAACCTCCACCCTATCTCACACACCCCCTCCCTGGTCCCCCTCCCTGGCCCCATCAGTTGGCATTTTGTTCTGCAAGAGAGAGGAAAGTATGTCAAGGAGTGTGGTGCAGTCGGTTTGGGTGATGTGGTTGTCGTGGTTGAATAGCACTAGCATGTGCAAGTTATGAATTGTGGGTATGAGGTTTGCAGTAGTGTTAGGTGTGTGAGAATGAGATTATGAATATGAGTTACAAGTCATGAATGACAGAGGTTGTTGGGAGTGACAGAGTGCAGTGTGTTGCACAGGGTGTGAAACAAATGGTGCAGTCCATGGCACGTGCTGGAGGTCATTGAAAGTTTTGTTTGGTCCATAGCTCCTGGGGGCATGATTTTGGCTGTGATGGCTACCTGCTCCACAGCTTCACAATTTCTGTCTGGAAGACCCAGTGGGAAAAAGTCATCATCCTCTGCATCTCCTCAACAAATGATTCTGGTGCAACAAGCTTGGAGTCTACTCTCTCCTATCTTTTTCCATGTTAAGGTAAATTCCACAATAAATTCCAGCACCTACTTTAGCCACAATACAACTTTCCCTTCAAAGCTGCAAGTTGATTTGAAATTGTGCAGTCTAGCATTAGCTGATGTTTGTCTTTCACAACTTTGGCTCCCCTGCTGATGTGCACAGTCATTCAATAGCATGGTTAATACTAGCTGCAAGCCACAGTCATATTAATTAGCAGCTATGACAAAACTGCATACTGCCTGCAATGGAAACTATGGCTGCAAATTAATTATTTTATCTAATTTAGCTCCCACTAACTCTTATTCTTCCATGTGGGGAAGAAAGCATGAATAATTCTCCATTATTTATTATTAACAATTTATTCTTGTACTTCTTGTACCCAATATTGATATAGAACAATACATTCACAAAACTTATTCAAAAATGTACTGAAAATATTAAGCACTGGAACTAAAAATGTTCTTCATAACCAGAAAGAGAAAGACTAAATTGGATTCATTTAAACTAGGAATAAAAAGGATGTCTTCTGCAAATGAAAAGCCTGGACAAAGATAATGCTTAGTGCATACAGGTCAGAAATTTTGACTTTGATGAAAATGTTATTAGAATGAAACAGACACTATAAACAGGTCCTGTCAAGACAAATGCTGGCGGAAACCTCTGTTATTGACTAGAGCTCAGAATGCAATCAGCATCTGTTGATTCCAAGAAACCTGGCAGAGGTGACCCTCAGTTTCAAAAACATGCATTATAATGATTAGATATCATCTGACAACTCAAATTAAAATCAACCTGCAAAATTAACAGAGCAGGAGAATGTCAGAGTAGCAGCTTCTTTTCAAACCATTTTTAACTGATATTCTTCACAGTCCTCTCTGAATGTCAGTCATACCACTCTCATATTGCCCTGCTCATCTTTTTGCATGGCATACCTGATTATCAATGACAATATTCACTGGTACAGTACCTAATGCATTCCAAAATGAATGACAAGGCAATTGATAAGTAAAGGATAGAATTTGGGATCATATGGAAGCGGACGGACAAAAAGCACAGACTAAGATGAACGTTTAGGAGGCTTCTGAAGTCATGGCAATTGGCACCAAGGCAAAGAGAGTGATGGTACAAGATATTAATGGGTAGGAACATAAAGTATGAGTGGTTCACTGTAGAATGAAGAGCAGGCAGAAATCCAGAGTCAGAATGAACAGCATGTCCAGCGAAGAACATTGTTCAGACAAAGCAGGATTAATTTGTTGTGCAAAGGAAACCATGTGGCTTGACATGGATGCTGTGTGCAAGAGACTCTTTATTGGAAAAAACATGAATTTTATATGAGCCAAAAGCCATGAAGAGTGGAATCTTGTGAGAATAGCAGTTCAGGAACCACTCGTAGATTTCTGGACTCAGGATTTCTAAATGGAGGTAAGAACACAAACAATATGGATCTTACAAGATTCTTCACAATGGGGTAAACGTAGGGTACGGAGTAAAACCAAAAACTGAGAGCAGCAAGGAGGTTGATTGAAACAGGATATGCTGATGGAATTTGAAAGGTTGACTTCAATTTTCCCTACAGTGAGATAAAGAAACGTTTAGCATCAATGAGGGGTTGGGTATGAGAGAACCAAACATTCCCGAAAATCAGAGCTGAAAAATATGTTGCTGGAAAAACGCAGCAGGTCAGGCAGCATCAAAGGAGCAGGAGAATCAACGTTTCGGGCATAAGCCCTTCTTCAGGAATGCTTTCTTCAGGCATTTTTGTTTTCAGAGACAATGTACTCGTAGCCGGGAGCACTTAAAATGTCACTAAGGCCTGGACTCTAGCTCAGAGACGAGATCTGGATTGGGAAGTGTTGGGTGTTTGGGTAATTTGTACGAATGGGCATTAGCAAAGTCCTGCATTTTTGATTAGTGGGCTTCTTCAAGATTTTCCTGCACAGCAGCTTGAAGTACAGCGTGGAGACTTCAAGGGTAGGAGTGGGGAGGGTGGGAAGTCATGTGATGCTGGTGGGAGGTTACAACCTTGTTGAAGCTGAGAATAACACTCCTGCTTCTGAAGTATTGCTCTACTTAGCACATGGATTCAGCTGTTTTCATCTTCTTTCAGCTGTCAGGTTATCCAATGCTTGTCAAAACTGGCTATAGTAAGCTAAAAATAGAATGACTATTAAACTGAAGGCAGGCAATCTCATTACAGTATATTAATGATGTGTAGGCTCTGCATGTAGGTTGGTCATTGTCTCTTGTTCTGTCTCTGTTGAAAACATAAGTGACTGAGTTTAAGGTGGGTGAAGATTCCTGTTTAAAATTTTTACATTTTAACCATTGTCAGCCCTGAGTAACCAAACTGATAAATACCCTTTACATCCCTACACCTTGGCATGAAGAATTCCTCTTCAAGAAATACCCAAGAGTTGTTTCCATGGATTTGTAGAAAATAAAATCAAAAATAAAATGCTCAGTAAACAAATGAGAAAGAGAATTCCATTACAGGCTGAAATGTTTTCCAGAAAATGCTTTACGAATAACAATTATGGTTTACTTCTATTTTGTTTTTGTGTTGTGTTGCGATCTAAAACTAAAGTGCATAATAAATACATCAAAAGATAAAACTCAATTACTGAAAATGAAGGCAGTCTTATCAAGAATAACGTGCATTTTATTATTTTACCTTATTGGAGTCAGTGCCATCTCGATCCTGCCTGCAGATGGCAGAGTCCTCTGAAATATTCAGCTCCTCATGCCTTCTCAGTGTTGAATATGTATAAGTTTGATTACTGCAACGGTTCAAAACACATTCATAACTATGCATAATTAAATAAACTTAATACAGTAAAATGACATTCAAAAGTATGTTCATTGCAAAAAATGTAATGATGAAACAACCTAGAGAGAATTGTTGAGGAAAGAGAGGCACTGCTGAATAATTTTGTCTTGCAGACATCAGGAATGTCAAACGTCAAACCATCACAATGATTTATAATGCTCTTCAACGGCAAAATAAGCTCAGTAATGTCTCTCTTTTCAGCATTTTGTTTAGTCTAAAGTCAGGTGAGCATTTACAAGAGGGATGCAGAGATACACAGAATGACATGCTGGTGTATGAGAGAGCCGAAAGAAAATGCCAGATCACAGCCATGCACATGTGGGAACTGTGTAATTGTAAATATGCCATCATTTCCCTTCCTGTTCGAAGCACTCACAAACCGAGTCTTGGAACATGTTGACCCATACATTTCAATGACAGAGAAGTGCTGAAGTGTAGACTGGAATTGTGCATCTGGTCTACACAAAATCTCTGATGCAAGGGAACTATCCATTGAATTGAATTTTTCATTAGGCAATTCTACTGTGCCTGGAATGCTCCAAAAAATCCATTAAAGTCTAAGAATTCATTCACTTAAGCTTAATAGCTACCCTGGAAATGTTAGAAGATCAAAAATCTACTCTAACGTCTGGGTAATTATTAAACTGACTCCTAACTGTCCTGAACTTTATTCCCCAGTCCCACTTCCACTTATAGCCCTTGACCTGGTAAGTCCACTGGACCAGGCACCTTCCACTTGCCAGTCTGATCTACCTGGACGCAAGCACCATGGCTCCCAGATCTTGCAGAGCTGAAAATGTGTTGCTGGTCAAAGCACAGCAGGTCAGGCAGCATCCGAGGAACAGGAAATTCGACGTTTCGGGCCAGAGCCCTTCATCAGCCTGACCTGCTGTGCTTTGACCAGCAACACATTTTCAGCTCTGATCTCCAGCATCTGCAGACCTCACTTTTTACTCCCAGATCTTGCAGCCTTTCCACTGCCCTTTTACCCACTATCACCCCCTCCAAGTTGTCCTGCCAACCCTAGACCTGACAGCCTTCATCCCTGAGTGAATCTCAGTCCTACATCTCCCCTCCATCCAGCTTGAACTGAGACTTCACCTATAGCGACCTGACCCGCCCAGATCCAGCAATTCTCCACCTTGACCAAATTCTGGGCCAACAATGCCCCTACCTACCTGACTTTCTGGCAGAACCAAACTCACTGTTGGACCTGATAATTCCTGACTTATCCTAAGTACCAATTTACTTAGCTAGCATCCAGCAACCTATCCAATCGACACCATACGCACTTCACCCACCTGATATTATACCCAGCTCACCCACCTGACTGACTACTTTGCTCCACTGGCACTCTAATCCCTCAACTGAATGTCACTCTAAGCCCACACTTGCCTGACATACATACCCTTCCACAACAGCTGCCAGAGTGAAAATAAGAGTTTCCAAGCCAGATTGGAACATCTGAGCTATTATATCTCATTAGCTGCCATTGATTCAAATTAATCCAGAAATACCTTGATTTGACAAGCAAAATATTCAGATTATAGTGTGTTAACGAGAAGGGGGATCAGTATTGAAACTAATTCAATTTGCATTTCAACAGGAATTGCAGGGACAAATTTTACATTAAGCCTAACCATCACTAAAGCCCTCTTTTATACCTTCTGAAATTTCACATCCTTTCTGCCCAGAAAACCATTTGTAATGATTCTAATGCTCAGATTTCTCCAATAAGCAATTTGTCTTCATCTTTTATGCTTATACAAGTTAAAAAATGGTGAAACATCGGAATTATTGTACATGAATCCAAATTACTGTTTGAATATTTGGAAACAAAAGTCTAGTTTGGGCCAGTACATTCTCTTCCCAGGTTCTACTATATCTTTAACTTAGATATATTAGAACTTGGATCTTTAAAGATCTTTATCAATCCCTCACTTCTGTCACCCTCCCAGTATAGCAGCTACTTCAAGAGGTCATAGCTCCAATAGGTCAGAGGGGTGCCAAAAATTCACAGTTGAGCTTTTGCAGCTGCAGTTGTGCTGACAAGAGTAAGGCCAAAGGCTTTAAAATGGTGAATAGAACAGGAAATAAATTCCACCAAACAAATGTGCAGTGGCATGGAACTGAGACACAAAAGAAAATATTTATTTATTTCGTGATTGCAAATCATCAAAGCCAAACAACAGTCAATTATCATTTGATGAGTTTGATCAGTACATTATGAAAGAAATGAGAAGATATTTTAAAACAACTAGGGATATAAAAATCTCTTCTAATAAATCTTAAAAAGAAGCACACCAATGACCAGCAATTTATTTTTAGATAGCATTATAGAGTATCGGCAGCTGCAACGAGGGTAAATGATAATTTGATTGGGTGCTAGGGGTTATACAAACAAGTTAAGAACTACTTGAAACTGATCTTAGGACCAGTTTTGGACATTGAAAAACTGAACTAGAGACCTTCATATATAATGTGACTTTGTTGCTCTATAGACAAACTCGAATTATCAGGAGCTCACTTGGTACCTTTCCAAAATAGTTCAATTTTGATATGTCAACTCTTTTAAGTCCTGTGCGTACAAGGAACAGGGTGGACAGATGCTGATTTTCTAAATCTTTGTTATGCTAAATTTATTCTACAATTCAATGTGCAAAAAAGTAATACCAATTCCTGCTCAATTTTCAGTACCTATCCTCTACGGAGGTTTGGTTTAAACAAGGACCTTATCTTGTGGGAAATCAAGCATGATCAAATATAATTTCTGACTCTACTAATCCATGGCAATAAATTATGATGACAATATGTCACCTCATCACGCCACCTTTATTTCAAACTACTTAATTTCCGATATGTTGTAGATTTATTACAGGTAATGGGTTACACATTCTGCCAAAACACTAATACTGTAATTGGTGATAAATTTCACATTAAATGCCAACGAAGCAAAGTGATGTGTTAATAAATTTAAGATTTTTAAACGTCAAGAAAATTACAATCCCAGAGCACATTATTAGTTATAATGCTGCACACACATGTCCCTGAAGATTCAGATGCACTTTTAAATTTGAATCAGATAGGCTGCAAATTTTAATATTAAAAATGATCATGCAAATTTAAGCAACAATTAAGGTCCAAAAGACTTGCCAATCAAATATATATTAGAATACATCCCATAAGAAGTATATATTTAAATTGGATGACTTGGTCTTTTCCTTGGACACCTGATTCAATCTGTAACTGTAACAGAAGAAGGCTGTTATTTAATTCTCTAATGTACCACACTCTGTCTTCAACAATAGCTTTTTCATTCTACAATATTTTACCAAAATAATCCACTGAAGATAATCCAGCTTTCAAAAGAAATTATGCATTTGAAGAACAAAACTATTAAGTAGTACTGTGAAAGACTGTGAATTCGAGGAGTTAGTACAAATATGGCATTACCAAAGACCCAATGAGCTAGGTGGTACATTTTGTCCATAAATTATATAAGTTACACATCTAGACAAGCTCACAAAAGTAACCTGCATTGGTGTTAATTCTGCTGTGTGCTACTTTCAATCTAAAACCATACATGCGTACGATGAACAAATTTACCATTTAATTGAATGCACCAATGTTGCACTGCCACATGGGGGCATGATGCAATCACATTTAAATAACATGAGTATTTAATTCAAATGGAAGCTTCAGTGCAGATTTTTAAAAAATTCTTACCCAAAGACTGCATTAATATTTTGTACTTTTTACTGAGAACATATAAAGACATATTTTCAGGATTTTTCAGCAGTGATATTGATGCACTCCTCCGTGTCATTGTCACACTCAATCCTACTTGAAGCTTTTAGCAAAATTAACCTTTCCTCAATTAACAATACATCTACATTCTTGTGACTATCGCTTCTTATTTATATGAACAGGGAGTTAATAAACTGTCCATGCCCAGCTTAATTCCTCATTCTAAAACACTGTGACATTACAATGTCATGGAATTGGGACCTTAATCACAGATGTCTACTCTCATGCAAACATTAAAGTTTCTGGAACATTATTTAAAGAAGACCATGGTTGATATTCATCCTTCAACCAACATAACTAAAGCACCATATTGTCATTCAACTCATGTGCTTTTCTGGTATCTAGTTCTGTATAAATGGATCGCTACACTTAAAAAAAGACAGTGAAACCTTCACTTTGACACTCCAAACCACGAACGTTGATTCATAAAAGAAAATGATTCCTTTTTTCTTCTTACGCCAACAACTTACATTTGCCAATATTAATCTGGGCGAAAAGAAACACTAAGCATGAAGCACAAAGAAAAAAAAATGAGCCAAGGAAGGAGATACATATTCAAGAGTTATAGTTTTATCAAAGAGGTGGTATGCTTGAGGGAGAAGATTTCAGAGGAGGGAATTCAGATTTTTGAAAGCATTGCTGCTAATCGCAGAGTCAATGTTGCATACATATGGACTTAAATGAACAACTGAAAAATCCATACCTTTGAGGGAAGCAATACTTTCTAACAATGCAGCTTGCAGATAAGAAAGCCAGCAGTGCAACAATCACCACGGTTACAACAATGCTTGGATGAGGCTGGCTCTATAAATTCAATGAAAAGATAAATTATAGTAATTTTAGAAAACAGTCTATTTGATCATAATTTAAATAAGAATGAAAATTCCTTTCATCTTCCTTCTATTGACCAACCAGTCTATCTACTTCAATAACGTTTTATCTCAACTTGCATCATCAAATTTCAAAAATCACGCCACATGTTTTAATGGAGGTCGAATGGAAGACAGGAGACCAGCATTCTGTTGAGTGGCAGGGTAGATCAGTTACTGAGATATGTTACTGAGATTGTGAGGCCCAATTTTATTTTTAAAGTCCATAGGCCTGGTTTTCCAGACCTTAGGAAGCATCAAACAAATGCTTTTAACACATCTTTTAAAGCCAGAGTAGCAGTGCTTATTCCACACACCCCCAACCCTCCACAATATCATGCCCCACATTTGACCTTCTTGCAGTCTTCCTGACTCTACCATTTCCGCAACCAAATGTGCCATCAACAATCTGTGCTGCCCTGGCCTTCGCGAAAACCATAATCTACACAGGAGATTAGGAGAGAAAGATCAGGAGAGAAAGTGGACCATAGTTACAGTCTTAGAGAATGTAATTTGTTGCTTTGATAAGGGCCATATCAGAACTGTAGCTTAGGCAGAAAAGTGATGGGAGAACTTCAAAGATGGAGTTGGACTTGGATTTGAATTACTAGGTGATTCTGGTTTTGAAAGGGAGAACAATTTCAGAGCAAATACAAATTATATAAAAAAAATTATATTTAAACAAATATTCAGAATATTCAGCTGAATATTCAGAAGGCTCAGTGGACCTGAAATATTAACTTGGCTTTCTCTCCACAAATGCTGCCAGTCCTGCTGAGTTTTTCCAGCAATTTCTAATTTTGATTCTGATTTCCAGCATCTGCAGTTCTTTGGCTTTTTTTTCAATATTCTAATGTTTATTGGGTTTGGGGGTTAAGTTCGTAGGATGTGGGTCCCTACTGTTTTTAGTTGTTACTTTTTCTTATTGTATTACTGGGTAGGAGAAATAACTCCATAGAGAATGGTATCCTGTCACCAAGTCACCATTTATTTACACATGGGAAGTCCTTAACACTGATCCTGCACCCTCAGAACCAGCTCTCTGGGTGAACAGGACCTAGGAGAAAGTGAGGACTGCAGATGCTGGAGATCAGAGTCTAGAGTGTGGTGCTAGAAAAGCACAGCCGGTCAGGCAGCATTCAAGAAGCAGGAGAATCGATGTTTCAGGCATAAGCACTTCATCAGGAAAGCTCTGACACTCCTGTCAGCTAGTGCTCCCTGATTGGATCAAACTGACACCCACAATCAGGGAACTCATATTCTATGAGTTCCACCTGGGTGACCTCGTTATAATTACTACAGTAGATAAAGTCCAGGGATATTACTTACAACAAAGGGGCTTCTCAAAGTAGCCCCTATATTTCTCTCCAGGAGACATAAATGGGACTACCAACAGTATCAGAGGAAAAAAGAATGAAAAAGAGCAGACTATAAAGGGATGTTATTCATCAGTCTGAGAAAGAAACTGTTACATGGCTCTATCTCTATCTGTGGATTCATAAAATCAAGAAACATGACTTTAATACAATTCCTTTAATGGCATTTATTTCTTTACTTTGGAAACAGAAGGTCAGGACTCTGTACACAATTAAGTAGGCATTTTGGTGAGCAAACAATCAGAGACGGGTCCTTCAGAATAAAAGGGCAGGTGTAATAAAAATCAAACGGAGTACTTCAGTTTTGCCAACATATATAATTTCATGATAAACGTGTTACTCTAGGAGTGCAACTACATAATAGGTCTTAAATATTAATCAATCCTGAACAAATAGAAATCATTTTGGTCACAAAATAAATCAATCCAATGGCACCCACATTTGGAAAAATATATTGAAAATGACTTTTAGTGACTATTTGTGCAATCTTAGAGATTACCGAATGCTGCATAACATGGACACCATTATTATTTATAGCTCTAAAGTAAAAAGTTAATCTGAAGCTGTTCAACATGGTTTTATATGAATATAGTCATCTGTTTGATTTGTTGATTCAGATTTTTTTTAGAACTATGTGTTTTTTTTTATTAGAAAAAAGGGAATGCTATTATACAAACTATTTAAACTATCATTTTCTTCCTCCATGTATAAAAATTAAATTTATACAATTTCTGATTATAATGTTCCTTAGATTTTGCAATGGTTCCATTAAATTGGAAAATAGCAAATTTAACTCTGTTATTCAAAAAGCGAGGGATACAGAAAACAGAAAACTACTGACCAGTTAGCTTAACATCAATCACCTGCAAAATGGTAGAAACTATTATTACAGATGTTATGGCTGGGCACTGAGATAAATTCAAGGTGGCATGGCAGAGTCAACATGATTTTGTGAAAGGAAAATCATTCTTAACTTATTGTAGTCATCTGTAGCAACATGTGCTGTGGATAATGGGAAACCAATAGCTGTATTGTTCTTAGATTTCTAGAAAGAATATGATAAGGTATTGCATCAAAGATTATTGTAGAAAATAAAAGTGTAAGGGAGTGGCATACTGGCATGAATAAAAGATTGGCTGACTATCAGGGAACAGAGAAGACATATAAGTGGATAATTTTCTGGGTGGCAAAATGTAACAAGTGGCGTGCCAGAGGGATCAGTGCTGGAGATTCAACTTCTTACAATTTACATAAATGACTTGGATGAAAAGAGAGAAGGTATCCTGTATTTGCTGATGACATAAACATTAGTAGAACATTAATTGGTGAAGGCAACAGAAGGAGGCTACAAAGAGATATAGATAGGTAAATGAGTAGGCAAAAATCTGGTAATCTGGAATATAATGTGGGAAAGTGTGAAATTATCCATATTGGCAAGAACAATAAAATGCACACTACCTAAAATGCACAGCTCAGATACAGAGTGATCTGGGTGTTAAAGGGCTTGAATCACAGAAGGCTGGTAATGCACAGGTACAGTAAGTCATAAGGAAAACTAACAGAATGTAATATTTATTGTGGGGGGAGGTGGACTGTAGCAAAATGCAAGCTGGTATACTTAAGTTACACAAAGTATTGTTGAGACTGCATCTGGAGTATTGTGCACCATATACAGTATTGATCTCCTTATTGAAAAGATATAACTGTGTTGGAAATACTTCACTGAAGGCTTACTGGATAGATAGGTTGCCTTATGAGGAAAGGATGATAGCTTAGAGTTGTACCTTCTGGAGTTTACAAGAGTAAAAGATGACTTGATTGAATTATATAAGATTCTTATGGGTCTAGCACAAAGAACTTGATTGTAGTTAATGGAGGCAAATGATCTTAGCCTGAAGACATCACTGCAATTCCTCAGGGTACAATTTATTTTCCAATCAACCTGTTCAGACATATCATGGCAAATTCTGGATCAGGTGGGACCTCCTGGCCCAGAAGTAGGAACACAACAATGCACCCTAAATCCTCAGGGTATTTTCCTGGGTCCAACTAACTTCAGCTACTCATCAATAACCTTCCTTCTAGCATAAGGTTAGGGATGGGCTTGTTTGTTGAACTTGAATGCCATGCAACTCCTCAGATACTAAAGATATCCATATCTGCATGCAGCAAGATGTAGATAATATTCAAATTTAGATGGCAAATAGCACCAGGATCAACAAGAATCAACTATCTCCCTCTAATGGCAGTGCTATCACTGAATTCCACACCTCCCCAACCAGTCAACACCACTGACCAAAAACACAACTGAACGAGCCTTATAACGTCTTTGACTAGAAGAATAGGTCAGTGGTTGGGAGATTTGGGGGAGTTAACCCAACTCTTGATTTCCCAAAGCCTGTACTGCATCAACAGGGTATGAGCCAGGCAAGTTTCATCTTGCCTGGATGAGTGCAACCTCAGCATCACTCAAGAAGCTTGACATCATCAGGGACAAAACAACTTGCTTGATTGACACCCTCTCTGTTATCTTAAATATTCACTCCCACTACCATGAACACAGTGGCATCATTGACAGTACCCACAGCAGCAACTTGCTGAGCTTCAACAAAATCTTTGTCAAGTCTGTGGCCTCTATTGTCTAGAAAGAAAAGAGGTGCATGGAAATAATATCTTTGTAAGACTTTTCAAATCATGCCTTCCGGGAACTATGTCATCATTTGTTCACTGCTGCTGGGTCAAAATCCTGGAACTCTCTTACTAGTGATGTGACATCAGCATCTACTCAAGTGCAATTAGCGATGAACAACATATGCTAGTCTAACCATTGACACTCACATCCCATATACAAATATAAGAAGACACCATATTTTCTGTAGAAATTCTGCAGTTCTTCAATTATTGTCACTGAAAACAGACAGTAATTATTATAGATCCACTTCCAATTGAAATCAAGGCTGGATGCAACTTTCTAGCATTTAAACCAGTTTTCATGTATCTGTCACTTGGACTTAAAGATAATTATCGAGCTTGTCTGGCTGCAGTTGATTTATTGCTCCCAAGATAAGATTTAAACATGCAGTTGTTAGAAATATATTACTACTGCAAAGATTAAACACCAAGATCTGTCAGTGTCGATTCTGCACCTGGAATTTTCATTTTTAATATAGCTACATTATTTAACTCTTTAGAAGCCTTTCAAAATTTAGAATACTCCTTTTCTGTTTAGCTATTGTTTAATCTGACTAAAGTTGCACTACAATAAATATTTCGGTATTTCCTTGGCTTATATTAATTCAGCTTATATGTGCATTGGCGTACACATATAGCAAAGCCATTTCAAGCCTACTCAGACGAATTAACATGTTATTACTTAAGAATTTACTAGGATGTTGCCTGGTATGGAGGGAAGGTCTTACGAGGAAAGGCTGAGGAATTTGAGGCTGTTTTCGTTGGAGAGAAGAAGGTTGAGAGGTGACTTAATAGAGACATAAAAGATGATCAGAGGGTTAGATAGGGTGGACAGGGAGAGCCTTTTTCCAAGTATGGGGACAGCGAGCACGAGGAGGCATAGCTTTAAATTGAGGGGTGATAGATATAGGACAGATGTCAGAGGTAGTCTCTTTACTCAGAGAGTAGTAAGGGTATGGAATGCTTTGCCTGCAGCGGTAGTAGATTTGCCAACTTTAAGTACATTTAAGTTGTCATTGGACAGGCATATGGATGTACATGGAATATTGTAGGTTAGATGGGCTTCAGATTGGTATGACAGATCAGGTGCAACATCGAGAGCCTTGTACTGACTGCGCTGTAATGTTCTAAAAAAAATAAATTTTGCTACTCTCAAATTCTACTTCAGACACATTCAAGCACAGAATTTAACAATGAGTCAGCCTGAACTCAGATCAATACAGAGGTGAAACTAACAAAGATGCTGAAACTTAAAAAAAGGACAGCTTAAAATAATTACAAATGAAAGTTTGTTTCATGTGATACATGAATGATGTATGATTCAATCACATATTCACTTCAATCCTCTCACTGGAGAAAATTAATCACCACATAGAGCGGCAACATTTGTTTTAGTGATAGTCAGCATGGCTTTGCTGGTGGAATGTTTTGAGGAGGTAACTAAGTTTGTGCAAGAGGGTAGGGCAGTTGATATAGTTTATATGGATTTCAGAATTGATAAGTAATTTTATGGATGGCACAGAGATTGGCCAGTGGTTGACATTGGAAAGGAACATGTTAGGTTACAGAAAGACAGAAACAGATTAGTCAGATGGGCAGATCAATAGCAGATGGAATTTAACTCTGATAAATGCCAGGTGATGCACTTTGGAAGAAGGAACAAGACAGGAGAGTATTCAATGAATGACAAGACACTAGGAAACCCAAACGAACAGAGGGATCTCGGAATGCTTGTCCACAGATCCCTGAAGGAGGCAGGACAGCTTAATAGGATAGTTAAGAAGGCATATGGGACATTTGTCTTTATCAGTTGAGACATAGATTATAAGAGCAGTGAAAGTATGTTGGGGGTGCATAGAAGTTTGGTTAAGCCACGTCTGAAGTAATGTGTGCAGTTCTGGTCACCGCCCTACAGGAAGGATGTAATTACACTGGAGGGAGTGAAAACAAGATTCACCAGGATGTTGCCTGGGATGGAGTATTTCAGTGATGACAAGAGGTGAGATATATTTGAGTTGTTTTCTTTGGACCAGAAAAGGTTGAGAGGGGATCTGCTAGAGGTGTATATGATTACAAATGGCATGACAGTATGAATAGAAAACAGTTGTTCCTTTCAGTAAAAGTCAATAATAAGGGGTTTTAGAGTGATTTTAAACTGAAAGACAGACGGTTTAGAGAAGATTTGAGTAAATTTACTTTTACTTCCAGAAGATGAAGGGGTCGGGAGGGCAGTTGAAGTGGGGAACATCACAAATTTTAAAAAGTATATGGATGCCTACTCAAGTGTCATAATACATTGATTATGGGCCTTGGATGGGAAAGTGGGATTAACATAAGTAGTAATATATTTTGGGCAGTTGATTCGATGGGTTAAAGAACCTGTTCTGTACTATGTAATTCTGCTATTGCAGTACATTTGGACCAGATTGTGTTGGAGCAAGTCTCATTAAAGTTTTTTTCCTGAACCTTTCAACTTGAAATTTTCTTGTCCCCAAACGTTTGAAAGCATGAGCTGCTAGCAGCATAGTGAAGGTAACAGCATAAGAGTCAAATACATTCTAAAGACAGAGAAAAATAAAGGGGAATACTAAATAGATGAAGAGTCAGAATGGTAAAGCTAAACAAATTAAGTTAAGAATTTGACATTTTCTGAGAACAATTTACCACTTAAAGGAATGAGATGCCAGAGCCCAGATTGTTCAGTTTCTTGGACAGAATGGGTGAACACGGCATTAACAATTCTCACATTGTTAAAATGCATTTTTGTAGATAATTATTAGAAAAAGCTATCTGTGGCAAGTCTCACAGACAATTAACAAACAAGTCCAGAAACCTTTTAAAAATAATTGTGAGACTAATGGTGAGATAATGATGGTAAAAAACATAAAGTGCAGGGACATAAAAGCAAGTTTTAGAGATTGAGAACTCATGGCTTAGCTCCTAATTCCTTGAACTTGTTGGCCAATTTGTATATTAATCACTGTATCATTGTTAATGTGCAATTACCTTTACAAATCAAAACTGAATATCTGATTTGTTGCTATGTTTGCTATGGTATATTCAAATTGGGAGATCACAACAGTAGGTTTGACAAACTGGATTCGAAGATTTACAGTGTACAAAACCATTCTTAACACTGGAAGAGAAACAAAGCCTATTTTGTCTTAGTAGGTCAAATATACAGGGCTATACCATTTTGTGACACCAAATTGAAGTTATTAGAGATTTTATTTGAATATTTTATGAGCCAACCAATGTTGTAAAAATTCAGCAGTCACAGTAGTGGTTAAAAATATTCATAGCCATGAAAGATAAAAATACTGAAAACTACTGCAGGGCTTGTTACATTATTCATTGAATGCATGAGATTATTAAGATTTCCAAATGCATGCTTTAGATGGTTAGTCGTCAAATAGATCAGGGAAGATATCAGCAGAGTAGGCAATGTATTTTCTCACAATGTTAAATTACAGGTGTTGCCATGATGGACTGCAAATGAAACATTGTGTGAGTGTGCACCCAAAAGGTCATATTTATTTATCATTGAACAAGTGAGGTGATGTGAAACATTTGAAAAATAAGGTTTATTCTGCATTGATGAGGAACAAAGGAACACTGGCCAAATCCTGCTCCTTTTGGCCGTCTAAGTCTGCTCCACCATTCAACAGGATCAGAGTGAATCTGGTTATTGTCTCAACCCTATTTTCCTGTCTGTCCCTAACTGCCCTCAACTCGTTTGTTTGTTAAAAATCTATGAATTGTTAATGCCGTGTTCACCCATTCTGTCCAAGAAACTGAACAATCTGGGCTCTGGCATCTCATTCCTTTAAGTGGTAAATAGATAAATAAATGTTAAAATTTATTTCCTTAAATAAATTTAATTATATAGCCTCCAGTACTCTCTGGGAAGAGAATTCCATAGTTTAACAACCGTCACACAGAAATATTCGCCAAATCCACATTTTATGAGGGAGACTTCTTATTCTTTAATTGTGCCTCTGATCTTCCCCACCGCGGAAATAACCTTTCTGTATTTACTTAACACCAATTGCTCTCAGGATTTTACATGATTGCTTCTCATTTTTGGATACTCCCAAAAGATATATGCCCACTCTAAACCCAACATCCTCATCTCAGCAATGATTTGAGTGAATATTGACCATCTTACACTGACCAATGAGAGTCAGTTTTGCTAATCATCTCCTTTTTGGCTTTCCCTCTGCACAATCTTTAAGTTTCTAAAAATAAGTAACCCGCTGGACAGCAAAAAAATCTAACACTGTGAATGTACCACAGTATTAGGTGGTGGAATATATTCCATATGGTCAAGAGACAATGTATGTCAAAATTGTGTCATCAACAAGAAATGCATTCTCAAGACACTTTTTAGTTGAAGATTGCGATTAATCGAGGAAATTAGGAGAAATCCCTGTCAGCTCAGGTAAAGTGGCCTTGAAGGTTGGAAGAAATCTAGCCAGGCAGATGTGTTTGGAAAGAGATGAAATGTCTGGAGCAGAGAAAAGGGCAAATAAGTACAATGTACAATGGACCAAAGTCGGTGTTGTGATGACACTGCTCCTTTAACAAGGTTATGCTGTCCTTGATGTTTTTTTTCAGAGAGGTTGTAAAAGACACAGACTACGAAAAGTCTGGGATTAAAGTTAACAGATATTGCCTCAGGCAAAGCGCTTTTAAGTTAAAAAAAACTTGTACAATGAAAAGGGGAGGGCCTGTTCTCCCAGCTCAGTTTTTCTCTGGTTTGGTTTGGTTAGGAAGCGGTGTGGAAAAGCTGCTGGACTCCTTCTCTCTCTCTCTCTCTGAGTTCTCTCCTGTAAGACCCTGTGTTTGATTTTACCCTTTGTACCGAGGGATGTTTACGGAGATTGTTGCAAGTATTTGGAACAGCATCATTAAACTGGGATAATCTGTTGGGTTTTTGGATAGGTTAAGTTATTCTGTACTCTATTCTCATTTGATTGTGTTTCAGAAGAATCCAAAGAGTTTTTACAAATACATAAAGGACAAAAGGGTAACGAGGGAGAGAATATGGCCACTCAAAGATCACAAGGCGGCCTTTGTGTGGAGCCGCAGAAAATGGGGTAGATACTAAATGAGTATTTTGCATCAGTATTTACTGTGGAAAAGGATACGGAAGATATAGACTGTAGGGAAGTAGATGATGACATCTTACAAAATGTCCACATTACAAAGGAGGAAATGCTGGATGTCTTGAAACGAGTAAAGGTGAAAAATCCCCAGGACCTGATCAGGTGTAACCTAGAACTCTGTGGGAAGCTAGGGAAGTGATGCTGGGCCTCTTGCTGAGATATTTGTATCATCGATAGTCACAGGTAAGGTGCCGGAAGACTGGAAATTGGCTAATGTGGTGGCACTGTTTAAGAAGGGTGATAAGGACAAGCCAAGGAACTATAGACCAGTGAGCCTGACGTCAGTGGTGGGCAAGTTGTTGGAGGGAATCCTGAGGGACAGGACGTACATGTATTTGGAAAGGCCAGGACTGATTAGGGATAGTCAACATGGCTTTGTGCTTGGGAAATCATGTCTCACAAACTTGATTGAGTTTTTTGAGTAAGTAACAAAGAGGATTGATGAGGGCAGAGCAGTAGATGTGATCTGTATGGACTTCAGCAAGGCGTTCGACAAGGTTCACCGTGGGAGACTGATTAGCAAGGTCAGATCTCACGGAATACAGGGATAACTAGCCATTTGGATACAGAACTGGCTCAAAGGTAGAAGACAGAGGGTGGTGGTGGAGGGTTGTTTTTCAGACTGAAGGCCTGTGACCAGTGGCGTGCCACAAGGATCGGTACTGGGTCCTCTACTTTTTGTCATTTACATAAATGATTTACAGAAATGATAAATGAGCATAAGAGGTACAGTTAGTAAGTTTGCAGATGACACCAAAATTGGAGGTGTAGTGGACAGCGAAGAGGGTTGCCTCAGATTACAACAGGATCTTGACCAGATGGGCCAATGGGCTGAAAAGTGGCAGATGGAGTTTGATTCAGATAAATGCAAGATACTGCATTTTGGGAAAGCAAATCTTAGCAGGACTTATACACTTAATGGTAAGGTCCTTGGGAGTGTTGCTGAACAAAGAGAACTTGGAGTGCAGGTTCATAGCTCCTTGAAAGTGGAGTTGCAGGTCGATAGGATAGTGAAGAAAGCATTTGGTATGCTTTCCTTGATTGGTCAGAGTATTGAGTACAGGAGTAGGGAGATCATGTTGCAACTGTGCAGGGCATTGGTTAGGCTACTGTTGGAATACTGCATGCAATTCTGGTCTCCTTCCTATCGGAAAGATGTTGTGTAACTTGAAAGGGTTCAGAAAAGATTTGCAAGGATGTTGCCAGAGTTGGAGGATTTGAGCTATAGGGAGAGGCTGAACAGGCTGGGGCTGTTTTCCCTGGAGCGTCAGAGGCTGAGGGGTGACCTTATAGAGGTTTACAAAATTATGAGGGGCATGAATAGGATAAATAGGCAAAGTCTTTTCCCTGGGGTCGGGGAGTCCAGAACTAGTGGGCATAGGTTTATGGTGAGAGGGGAAAGATATAAAAGAGATCTACGGGGCAACTTTGTCATGCAGAGAGTGGTACGTGTATGGAATGAGCTGCCAGAGGATGTGGTGGAGGCTGATACAATTACAACAGTTAAGAGCATTTGGATGGGTATATGAATAGGAAGGGTTTGGAGGGATATGGGCCGGTTGCCGGCAGGTGGGACTAGATTGGGTTGGGATATTTGGTCGGCATGGACGGGTTGGACTGAAGGATCTGCTTCCATGCTATACCTCTATGACTCCAAGACTCATTCGGTAATCTTGCAAATAAATTCTGTTTTGTTTAAAATTATGTGATTTGACCAACTACATCCCTCCTGGAATATCTGCACCACATCTGCTTAAAACAACTAGCAGAGTTAGGGTCTGGACTGCTTCCTTGAAATGTTTTGAGGGAGTCTGGCCTGGTCCATAACATTGTCACATAGTGTGTTGGCAATTGCAGAATTAACATGAGGAAAGAGTTCTGAGCCAAAGCACTGAAGGAAATAGGGAGCCAGCATCATCATGGGGATTGCTGAGTGCATAGCAAGATAAAAATGACAGTGTATATGGAGTGAAGCTCTGTCAGGACTGCAACAATAATGATTTTTTTTTAAAAAATCAAATATGAAGCTGATAAATGCATGACAATGGATTTCAGTAATGGCAAAGTTGAGCCACAGATAGAGATAGGCAAAACGTTGGAGCCAGAAGTACAGCCTTGAGCTGGATGCTTTGGTTTGAATCTGAACTCAGGGTTGATGGCTGTATGCCATCAGATTTAATAAGTATTCGAGAAGAAGGAAACCTGGGAGTCTATCACATGCCAGAACAGGAGGCACTGATTTACTACAATCGAATTGCAGAAGTCTTTCAATTCTTTAGACAAGCACTAAGTGATTGTCAGAGTTAAACCATCCCACATGGTTAGCTCAGCTGAGGAATGATAGCCAGGGGATTGGGAGAAAACATCCAATTTTGTCATTGTAGGCCCTTCCGCTTGTTCATTCAGCTTTATTTCCCAAGGTGAGTAGACACTTTAAAACCATTTCTGGACTGGCCAAGGACATCTGTGCATCTACCCAACTTGGTGAGAATGCCAAAATCATCCTGTGAAACTTGTGGTACAGTCCAAACAGTGACTCACATGGTCGAGGTGTGTTCACTGACTAAACTGGATGACTATTGCTTGGTTCTATGTTTATGCACACACTAAATAAATAAGGGGTTAGGTATGATAATGTTAATAAAATCATCTCAGGACATAATGCAGTATCATATGATCCTGCATCACTTGTAGCCTTGTGGCAAGATGAATGCTAAACTAATTTTTTTAAAAATGAAGTTAACATCTTCCGTATCTCAAATATGGTTTAGCAGTATCACGAGGCAAAAAATATTAGTGACAGCTACCAGTTAAAATGTGGAGAGATAAAGCTAACTAGTGAAATTTAGATCAATGTATTTTAGTAAATGCATAACTTCTCTGAATTTAAAATCTTCTTGAAATTCTTTTTTGTTCAGTGATTACTGAATATCAAAATCTGCAGCGTTTGTTTTTAAGGTTCTCCAACTATATTCGTTATACTATGTAACACCTGCAATTCCACCTCCCTTCGTTCCCCTCTTGCGAGATTCAATTATTTGTATGCTCGCGATTTGCCTGGATCAATGGTGGAAACAATTGACAGCAGGAACACACTGAACTAACAACAACTACTGAGCAGCTACCACCGTCTGTAGGAGTTTGGAACTTGAGCCAGTGCAGCCTGTTCCAGCCTGCAGGTTATCTGGGCTTGGGACTATGCATTCACCTGAATCGCTGAGATCAGTGGGACGCCAGCGTTCCCTGCTATGGGGGAGATCTGCGCTGCCCTTTTACCAACTCTTTTTGCCACTTCGGCCTCGCTGTTTAAGTAAGAAGCCGGCGTCGCCTCTTTAGCACCGATGCCTGTAATAAGGAGCCACGTTGCTGCGTAGACTAAATTTAGCAGCAAAGAGCCGCACACTCGCTGCGCCATGTTCCTCCTGGATTGTGCAGTATCTACCTAGCAACCACTAACAGCTTCCTTCTGATTAGCTAATGTCCCCCTCTACTTTATGACGTCAAAGACCCGCCTATACCCCCTGCGCTAATGTTGAGACGCAGCTGACACCCAGGCCTGACCCAGACCACATCTGGAACTGACCAAGGTCCCACCTGGAACTGGTATGAACCACACACCACACACAACCTGGAATTGTCCCAGACTACATCTGGAACAGATGTGTCAGCTACACACCTACAACTGAACAGTACACCTGGAACTGTCCCAGGCTATGTTTGTAACTGAAACAGGGAGCATCTGAAACTGAGCTAATCACATCTGGAACCCAGTGCCATCTCACATCTGAAGTGGTGGATTATGTATACCTGGAGCTGATATCCACCAATCTCTGGATCTGTAAACCATCAATATCTGAAGTAGTGAGCCAGCTGTGCCTGAGGCAGCATACCGAGAAGGTGAGTCATACACATCTGGAGCAGTGAATCATCTTCACCTGAAGTGATGTTAGCAATACCTGGAGCAGCTAGCCAGTTGTACATGGAGCAGTGAGTCAGCCAGACTTGACATGTTGTACATAAGTTCCGTCTGGTTGTAAAACCTGATAACATTGTGAACAATCCTATATCTCTCTCATATCATTTCACTCTTTGGGTTCAGTCTTTAATGTCTTACATTTTAATCCCTCTGCCTCTCTACATTATCTCTATAACTCACCCTTCTTCAACTAATGTTGCAGAGCTAACTGAAGGTTGGGAGCAGCCTGGACCATGAATTATGTATCAATCAGTGCATGTATGCTTACAAATACCATAATACCATCTCACTTGTGTGAGGTTTTCTTTTTTTAATCCTCACCAATCAATTCAGAAAAGTTGCCTGTACTGGTGGGTGAAGTCAAAACCTGGAGCTGTTATGGCTGTCTAGGTTAGAAGGCTGAATCTGAACTGCAGGCTGATTATTGTCTTGGACAGAATTAAAAAAACACAATTTATTCATTCTGCAGCTTTCAGACAGAAGTTTAAAAATCAGGTATGAAAATCATAAAAATCAAGTACAAATGATTAGAATCAAGGACATATTACTTTACAATGTGTAATCATTAAAAGTCAGAATAATTTTGTACTATACTACATGCTAGTGTAGTAGGATTTTTAAAAATACTTTCATACCAGGCCTTATGCATCTGCTGGGATTTAGAAGACTAAGCAACATCTTGAATGAAACATAGGAGATCTTGAGAGGCCTTGACAGGGAAAAATGTAAAACAAGGTGAAATAACTCCACAGAAACTGGTAACTCATCACCAAGTAGCCCCTTGTTTACATGTGGCAGTTGACGCTGATCCAGCTCCCTCAGTGTCAGCTCTCACGATGAACAGAATATCTTACACCTCTGTTCATATCTGTCAGCCAGGGCTTCCTGACACGACCAGATTAACAGCCTCAATCAGGGAACTCATATTCTATGAGGTCCACCTGGCTGATCTTGTTACAATTACTATATCCCTCCCCCTCTGGTTCTTTCTCTTGGAGTTCCTTCTGGTGTGTTTTAGCACTGGGTCAGGGTCCTCTGACTCGGTCTCAGATGGGCAGAGTGCAACACACAGTAGCTCACCTCTTGTGTCCGGAGCATCTCGGAAGAAATTCATTCTCTTCTTCAGTTGGCAAAGATGTAGAGGCAGCGACATCTGTCATGTTCATCTCATATTTTGAGGTCCTATCAGCACTTGACACAGAGGAAGAGTCCCATTATCTTTCCGACTGTTCTGAGGAGCCAGGCATGTTCTGGTCCTGCACCTTTTTGCAAGTTTGGAGCTTTCATATGGTCCACGTGCTTGTTCAGGAATGTTGCTCCTACCTGAACTTGATAAGTCACTGGTCGTGAACTTGTGTCAACTAAACCTCTTACCCATGCTGGGCATGTGGTTCCTATTTTATCCCTGAAGTAAACTATTTCTCTTGCTGAGCAGAGTTTTGTGTCTGGCTGCCTGACCTGTTGTGATTTCCAGCATTTTTTTTTCATTATAGATTCCGTCATCTGCAGTGATTTGCTCCTACCTAGGGATAGATAGATTCTTGATATACATGGGTGAAAAACTATTGGGTGTGGATGGAAATGTATAGGATTGAGATCAGCCATGATTGTATTAAATGGTGGAGCTGGCTTAATGGGCTGTATAATCCACTCCTGCATCTAATATCTATGGTTATGTCATATATTGGAATCTAAACAAAAGTTGACAAAGAAATTTAGGCCTGGAGTCAAAGTTAATGCCCCACATTCCCATTTCTCAGTGAGATTAATGTCTTAATGTTTTCCGATTACATATTTTCTTTAAATACTAATCTTTATGATTAAGTAGTGTGTCATTCTGAATGTCAGGTATCAAGTTGGGTATCAGATTTGCTTTTTTCTCCAATTCCTATAACTGAGAAAGAAGGCCTTAGAACACATTTCAGGAAAGCATTCATAAATTGATAATACTGCAATGGAGTTAAAATCAAACTAAAATTGACCAATGGGCAGTTCAGTGATATGGATAATACAATAATTAATTAGTATACAAAACTGAGTGACCTACTGGAATATAATTTTATTGTACAGGAAATGTTTGCAAAAAGATTCATTCTTTGCTTACTTTTAATTGAAAAGTCAATGTAATGGGCAGTTTTATTAACATTGTTTTGAGGAGCAATTGCTCTTTTACTTACAGTTGAAAGGATTGAAATAGGATCTGACAAACAACAATGAACTCAAAAATGGATATGTGGGGTTTAAACTCCCGGATTACACCTCAGGTTTATTCATTGTTGACTTTGTTGGTGGTTAAGTTTAACATGTTTAAATCATCATATAAAGGTAAAAAGCCAATTTGCTTGCATTCCCTGTAACTGACTTTATCTGAATCCTACCTCTACCTTCATCCAGCATCCTTATTTGTCGAAGCATGTCTAATCATGGCTCAACATATATTTCTATTTCTAGCAGTCTTTCCATTATCGGGCATGAAGAAGAGGAAGGTCCCAAGTACTGCCTCAGCCATTATAGGGATTAAACTCATGCTACCAACTTAATTAAGTACAAAGCTCCTAACCAACTGAATTAAGTGGCCCTTATGAACCATATACCTCTGGATTACAACAGTTAATATTTAATCTCTCCTCTCCTCCTAACATATGTATGTGGATATGGAATCTTACCTACATGGGATTATTTGAAAATGACTGAGTATTGGAGGTGAAGTGAACAAGTGAACTGTCAGTGTGTTCAAGGGCTAGCTTTGATTTTCATGGAACATAAATCGTATTCCTATCAAGAGACCTAAATGGTACAAAGAGCAGTCACATTAAAAGTCTGAAGTCCGAAAGTGAGCATTGTGGTGTTCTGTGTGAGATGTTAATATTTTATTCATTGTCACACTCTAATAAAAGATTTCAAAATTGCCATTTCCATTATTAGTTACAATGAATATTCCAGTGTGTTTTATGCTTGAATAAGGAACCCTTGACTTGATTAAAGCACTTAGCTGCAACTTGCTTTTAATCAGTTCCCTGTCTCATTTTTCTGCATAAAACATGTTGTAACATTCATTATACAATGGATCCCACTTAGCAATCCATTTTTATTATGAATTCCAGTATAATTTGCATCTAAATCATCAGAATCAATTAATTTGCACCAGCATTATGTCCTAAACTTTGCGGTAGTAATGACAATGAAACTGCCAATGTTCGCCATCATTACTCCACTGATACCGACAGCAACTTTGGGAGTCTGTATAAGTGTCGAATAATGTGCAAATCCAGACATTACTGTCACAGATTCTATGCTCCTCCAGAGAGCATGCTATTAAAGTCCCTCCAGAGTGTAATCCCTAGTCAATCAACAAGTTGTCAAAAACCTCCACTCTCACAATATTAGTTTTGTTGTAAAAAGCCCATGTAAATGTTACACCTTCAATGAGGTGTACCTGGAATTTTAACAGCAAACCACTGTCAATTATTATTAATCACTCTCAATAGTTCTGAAATGCTCCATTATATTAAAAGTATATATTTTTAAAAGTTTGTAATATCTTAGCGACTATTTAATTCCATTACAATAGAATTATGTTGTTTCCTTTGTTAAATTAACTTTGAAGTAATTGTAATTTCTTCATTTACAGTGTGTGAAAATCAGTGTGATTGGCTGCTTACCTTGGTTGATGACATCCCTAAAGTTGGATGCCTGGAGATTCCTTTGAATTAACACGAGATTGAGTTTGTTAAAAAGGAAGGATGCCTGCCTGAGACATTGCCAGATTTTGGAACGCCTTACTACCACATCCTAAATCCCTTATATGCATAACTCAGCTACATGCACTAACATATATGGGTTTGTTTTTACTTTCCAAGTGAATCATTTACCTTTTTTTGTTCACAATTTGAGTTTACATGACACAAGGAAAATCCTTTATGAGAAACAGCAGAAGGGAACAATTTGTAATCTTGAATTATTTGTTCAAACGACCCCATTAGATGCATGGGTTTTAAAAAATAATTTATGCTGTAAAATTAAGTTAGTCTTTATAAATCATATTATTATGTAATGAAACTCTTTTAACTGAACACTTGATAAGTGAATGTGAACTTAAGCAAATGAAAGGTCAGTTTTGAAATCATTTTCCATCCAGAAATAAAATATAATTTTTGCATAGGTGAGGAATGAATGCTAGTGGATCAGCTGACAATGCCCCACATTTTCCTGATCATTAAATGATAGGTAACATTAGGTGAAATGTATAACTACAGCAGATCCTCATACCACCATTTTTAGATCATATAAATGAATGAATTTCCACTTATAAGTTGATCCAATAAGCAGTTGTCAATATGCATTGCTCATTATGATAAGTTAAAAATAATAGAACCTTTTTTTTGTGTTCTAATACTTACATGATTTCAGTGACATGCAGCCTTGGAATGAAGAGGTCAGATTTGTTCCTCAACAGAATAATCAGACAAGCTGTGGGTCCAAGGAAATTTTCTGACCTAGATCATCATTTTGAAACCTTGGAGATCTGGTTCATATCAAGGTCCAGGAATAATCTTGGTACCAGGGGTGACTAAAACATAGGAGGTTGAGGGGTGACCTGATAGAGGTTTATAAAATCATGTGTGGTATAGTTAAGGTGAATGATGAGTATGGTTGACATGGACTGGTTGAACTGAAGAGTATATTTCCGTGCTTTGTGACTCCATGACTGCTCCTTCAGACTCTGCAAAATACTATTTTTGTAATTCCAACTATGAGGTTTACAGCTTTGGAAGTGTGAGCCTTTATGAAAAGAGGAGACTCATTTTAATATTGAAAAGAGGCCTGTGATCATTTCAGGCAGTTGGTACTACCACCTAAAAATAGGAGGTAATTAATTTAACAATGGCTGAGCAAACATATGGATGGGATGTAGGCATCTGTACTGTTAAATCAGTTACTCCCAGTGGTATCATCGCTAGACTATGAAACCAGAAACTCACCAAATGTCCTGGGGACCCGAGTTTGAATCCCATTTAGGCGGAAGGTGGAATTTGAATACAATTTCAAAAGTCTGGAAGTAAGAATCTACCAATGACCATTGTCAATTGTTGGAAAGACACATCCGGTTCACTAATGTCCTGCAAGGAAAGAAATCTGCCATCCTCACCTGGTCTGGTCTGTATGTGGTTACAAAGCCATGACAATGTGATTGATACTGACCTGCCTCTGAAATGACTGAGCAAACCATTCAATTATAACGTTCAGTACAAAGTCTCAACAACAAAAACATTACACTGGTTGGACCACTCGCATTGATCTAGGCACTGATACCTGTCAAACCTGCAAAGTCTTCCTTATTAACATCTGGGAGCAAGTGTCAAAATTGGTAGAGCTGTCTCACAGACCAGTCAAGCAACAGCCTGACATACTCATGCTCACAGAATAATCATACCTGTTGAAGTGGCGGAACAGTGGTATATAGTTTGGGGGGAGTTGCCCTGTACTCTGAACCCCCTAAAGTCTCATGGCTTCATGTTAAACATGGGGCAGAGAAATGTCCTACTGATTACCACATTCTGTCCTTCCTTGGCTGATTAATTGGTACTCTTCCATTTTGAAAGAAGCAGTGAAGGTGGCAAGGGCACAAAATGTACTCTGGATGGGGATTTCAATATCCACCACCAAGACAGACTCAGCAGCAGTACTATTGATCAAGCTAGTCAGGTCCAAAAGGCGTAGCTGCTGCACTGGGTTGTTAGGGAACCAACAGACGAAAAAATCAATCATTTTACCAACTTACCAGGTTCAGATACATCTGTCCATGACAGTATCAGTAAGAGTGACCACCGCACATTCCTTGTGGAGGTGAAGTCCCACCATCACATTCCGAATATCCTTTATTGTGTTGTGTGGCACTATCACTGTGATAAATGGGGCATACTTCAAACACATTTAGCAACTTAAGACTGGGCATCCATGAGGCACTGTGGGCCAGCAACTGCAGCAGAATTGTACTCCAGCACAATCTGTAACCTCATGGCTCGGCATATCCCCCACTTAACCATTACCATTAAGCAAGGAGGGGTTAATTTTGACCATGCTCTCTGTACCTTCTCTGCAACTGTAACACTGTATTCCACCCTCATGTACTTTGTATGGTATGACCTGCCTGTGCAGCATGCAAAACAAGACATTTCACTGTATCTCGGTACATGACAGCAAAAAATCAAACTCAAACCTCAAACCACTTCAGTAAAGAATGTAGGAGAACATACCAGGAGCAGCACCAGGCATATCTAAAAATGAGATATTAACCTGGTGAAGCCACTGAACAGGACTAATTGCATGTCAAACTGCATCAGCAAGTGACAGACAAAGTGGAGTGATCTCACAATCAACAGATAAGGCGTAATCTTCAGTCATGAATGATGGTGGTCACTTAAATAATTCACTCCAGAAATCTAACCCAAAATGGGCCTAATGACAATGTAGTGGGGTCTCTATCACTGTGCCATGAAGTTTGGGTTTGAATCCCATCTCTGCCACCTCGTAACTTGTCTGAACTAATGGTACAAAAATAATTGTGTGTTCTGTTCCTGTAGTGCAGTAAAGTTCATGAAGGTCACTTGACCTGCAAAGGTCTCTGGTTTGCAATCTTGCTAAACTGTAAGCAAAACATTCCCTGGTGTAATAACTCACAAATATTCCCATTGTCAGTGATGGAAGAGCCCAGCACACCAATGGAAAGGAGAAGGTTGCAACTTTCCCAGCAGTCTCGTGTTGTATGGCACTATCCACTAATACTGGATGCTGCAAAGGCTACCTGGCCTGACAACATTCCAGCAGTGCCACTGAAGATTTGTGCTCCAGAACTTGTCACTTCCCTAGCCAAGCTTTTCTAGTACAGTTACCACACTGGCATTTCTCTGACAATGTGGAAAATTGCCCAAGCATGTCTTGTACACAAATCCAACCCGGCCAACTACCACCCCATCAGTCTACTCTCAATCATCAGTAAAGTGATGGAAGCTATCAAACAGCACCTGCTCAGCAATAACCTGCTCAGTGATGCCCAGTTTGGATTTTGCCAGGACCATCCAGCTCTTGAACTGATTACAACCTTGCTTCAAATGTGGATAAAAGAGCTGAATTCTATAGGTGAGGTGAGAGTGCTATCAAGGCTGCTATCAAGGTGAGTGGGATACCAAGGAGCCCTAGCAAAACTGATTGGAGTCATACATGGCATATAGGAAGATGGTTGTCGTTGTTGGCGGTCACTCACCTTAGCTCCAGGATATCTCTGCAGGAGTTTCTCAGGGTAGTATCCTCAGCCCAACCACCTTCAGCTGCTTCACCAATGAGCTTCCCTCCATAATAAGGTCAGAAGTGGAGATATTTGCTCATGATTACATAGAAATGATCAGAACCATTCTCAAGTTCTTGGAATACTTAATAATACCTCAGGGCTTTGGGAGTACAGTGTGCAGTTCTGGTCACCCTGATATAGCAAGGATATTATTAATTGGAGAGGGTGCCAAAACGATTTACAAGAATGTTATTGGGACTGGAGGGTTTGCGTTAAGGAAGAAGCTGGATAAGCTGTGACTTTCATCACTGGAGCATAGAAAGCTGGGGGTGACCTTATCGAGGTTTATAAAATCATAAGGGGCATGTGTCTTTTTCTCAGGGTAGAGGAGTTCAAAACTAGCAGGCATATTTTTAAGGGGAGGGGGAAAAGATTTAAAAGGGACCGCGGGGCAACTTTTTCACACAGAGGGTGGTTTATATATGGAATAATCTTCCAGAGGAATGGTAGACACAGGTACAGTTATAACATTTAAAAGACATTTGGAGTCTTTTACCCATGACATAGTTTTAATGAAATCATATCTAAAGACACTGATAGAGACTTGCTTTCCACAAACTTCTGGATCTTACTGAATCGAGCACAAAGTCCTTTATGATTATATTAACTGATAATGAATGCCCAATATATCAAATTAGGTTGCAATTTCACTGGAGAGGGTGCAGAAGAGATTTACCAGGATGTTGCTTGGGCTGGAGAGTTTAGTAATGAGGAGAGATTGGATAGTTGGGTTTTTCTTGGGCAGAAGAGACTGAAGGGGGACATGATTGAGATGTATAGAATTGTAAGGGACCTTAACAGGGTAGACAGGGAAGTACCTTTTCCTTTCTATAGGGATTAATGACAAGGGGGTTCCAATTTAAGGTAATGGCAGGAGATTTCCAGGGGACGTGAGGAAAAAGTTTTTTGTATCCACAGAATGTTTGGGAATCTAAAACTGTCAATGGGGAATAATAGGCAGAGAGCCTCATAACTTATAAAAAGTATTTAAATGTTTATGGGCGATGGCAGGGCATTCAAAGCAACGTGTCAATTGCTGGAAAATGGCATTAGAATAATTAGTTGGTTGCTTTTGACCTGTACAGACTCGATGGACCAACGGACCTTTTTCTGTGACCTGTATGACACTATGACTCTATCGAAAACTAATACGTAGTGAGAAACTATTTACATCTGTCATAATGTACTTGTGGTTCAGGTTCAATATTTCTTTTTGAAAACCCCAGTTGACCTGATAATTAACTATTTAGCCAGCTTCTTTAATAAACTGGTGTGAGGAGTAAGCAGCCTCTGAGCTGTCTGAAAAACAAAGAAAATGTTACTCTGCTTTAGGAAAATAAGAATTCATAAGTGGAGCTCTGCAGCAGAACATCACCTTAACCTTCAGTTTCTTTCCAATTTATGTTTTAGTCAAGTGTTTAACTTATAAAACATTAAATAAAAGGAAAAGGTAATAATAAAAAATCTGCTTTAACTTACTGTATAACATCTGCTGCATTTTATCATCCTCACAGTATGAAAATTTTCCAAATTATATCAGCATTAATCGATCAAGTGTTACTGATCTCATGAATGAAAAATGGCAATTCTTGATATTCTGAGAAGTTGAATTGAATATTCAAACTACTGTGAATAATTCAATACTACACCAATCTAAAACAGTAAATTTGGTTTCTGTTTTAATAAATTCATGTGGGACAACTGGAAAATTGAGCAAATGAATTGCTGTGAATAACTGGATATTTGCATGAAATTATCTGAACCATCTAAAATCTAATTTCAAATAATATGAATTTATTCAGCAAAATTTCTGATTGCAACAAGATGGATTTGCTTTTACAGATTTGTAACTTTCTTCACAATGAATTTTAATGTGCTGCATTGATCCATCTTACATGAACTAATTTAGAAACAGTCAATGGTGAATGAATTTAGTTGTTTGTTTATATTCACTGGGAGCACAGATTGTGTAATTTGTGTAAAGTTTATTGTACATGATCCTGATTCTAACTCTGGGTAAATTGTGCTGTGTGCTAACAAGTTGACTTAGACATTTAACAATTGCAATAGAAGACATCTGGATGGCTATATGAATAGGAAGGGTTTAGAGGTAGATGGGCCAAATGCAGATAAATGAGACTAGTTTAGGAAAACTGGTCAGCATGGAAGAGTTGAGCTGAAAGGCCCGTTTCTGTTCTGTATTACTAAGATAACTAGACATATTTTATCTCCCAGGCTTTATAATCTCATGTTTTGAGTTGCTTGATATGTTCACAACCACAACAGGAAATTTGCCTACCAGTGCCTCAGTACTGTCATACTGACCCCAGAGTTGGCTAATTCTCGTCCCCAAGGTTTCATATGATTTGAACTACCTTCTCAGTTTAGGTGCATAATCTGGTAAACACTTCTGTCTCCTGCATTGTCTTCTTTATGATGGATCTTTGCATGTCCAAGTATGTGTCAATTATTTTTGAAACAAAAGATTCTTGCTGCTAACTTCAGCTTGTTATTTTGTGCCAGTTTTAAGACTATGGTTTCTCAGGAATTAATGCTTTCCTAGTGTGTTATAGTTTTTAAGTTTAAGTGATGATAATTAACGATATTGGTGAATTCTCTAGATTAGATTGCTTACAGTGTGGAAACAAGTCCACACCGACCCTCCGAAGAGCAAACAACCCAGACCTATTCCCCTACATTTACCCCTTCACCTAACACTATGGGCAATTTAGCATGGCCAATTCACCTAACCTGCACATCTTTGGACTGTGGGAGGAAAAAGTGGGTACTGCAATGCTGGAGATCAGAGCTGAAAAACGTGTTGCTGGAAAGGCACAGCAGGTCAGGCAGCATCCAAGGAGCAGGGGAATCGATGTTTCGGGCATAAGCCCTTCCTGAAGAAGGGCTGCGCTTTTCCAGCACTGTGGCAGGAAACCCACGCAGACACGGGGAGAATGTGCAAACTCCACACAGACAGTTGCCTGAGGCGGGAATTGAACTCGGGTCTCTGGCACTATGAGGCAGTAGTGCTAACCACTGTGCCTCCCCCATCTAGTACCATCAAATCTTCTTTATTATGAACTGCATACAGTACTTCAGAAGTGGCCTAATAGGTGTTTTGCACAGTTCCAGCATAACCTCCCTGCTCTTGTATTCAGTGCCATGGATAAGAAAGGACAGAGTATCTCACGTGTTTAATCAATGTATCTACCTGCCCTACTTACCTTCAGGGATCTGTAGATATGTATGTCAAGGTCCATCTGATCTTCAGTACTTTCCAGGATTCCATCATTCACAGTTGCCTTACTGGCTTTGTCCCAGTGTATTACCTCCCACTTTCTTGGGTTGAATTCCATTTGTCGCTGTTCTGCCCATTTGACCAGTCCATTGATATCCCCCTGTGATTTATGGCTATCCTTCTCACTGTTTACCTCACAACCAATTTTTATATCATCTGCAAACTTCTTGATCATATCCTCTGCATTTAAGTCCAAATTATTAAAACAGCAAGGGCCCCGGTATCAAGCCTTGAGAGCACCGCTGGAAACAGTCACAGAAACATCTTTGTATCTTCACCGTCTGCTTCCTGCCTCTCAGCCAATTTTGGATCCAATGTGCCACTTTGTCTTGAATCCCAAGAGCTCTTACTTCCTTAATCAATATGACAAGAGGGACATTATCAAAAGCCTTGCTTAGGCTCTATGTAGACTGTATAAAATGCATTACACTTATTAACGCTCTTGTTTACATCCTGAAAAATGTCAATCATGTTTATCAAATACAACCTTCCCTTAACAAATCCATGCTGACTATCCCTGATGAACCTGGGTCTCTCCAAGTGCAGATATATTCTGCCTATCAAAATTCATTTTAATAACTTCCCCACCACTACAGTTAGACTGACTGAACTGCAAATTCCTGGTCTGTCCTTTCCCCCTCTTTTTCAGAACAGGACAATGTTAGCAGTCCTCCAGACCTTTGGCAGCTGATTCATGGCTAGAGAGGGTGTGAAAATTACTGTCCGGCCTCCTGAAATCACTTCCCTTGCTTTCCTCAATAGCTTGGGATATATCTCATCCAAACCTGCAGATTTATCCACTTTGAAGGCTTTTAAATCCACTAGTATCTCCTATTTGTCTAGCTATCTGGTCTTTCAATATTTTACAATCCACCTTAATGTCTCTACCTGCCATTGTAAAAACTAATGCAAAGTATTTACTGAGGACTGTGTCCCATACCTTCTGAGCCCACACATAGATTATATTTATGGTCCCTAATGGGCCCCACACTTTCCCTAATAATTCTCTTGCTCCTTATACATTTAAAAATGCTTCAGGTTTTCCTTTATTCTACGTATGTGCTTTTTCCTGCACTCTCTATGTTTTCCTAATTTCCTTTTTAACACTTCTGTCCATTTTTATAATGCTCCAGGGACTCTCCTATATGGGGCCCACAGTATCTGCCATATGTTTCTCTTTCTTCCTTAATTCTAAACTTTATGTCCCTTGACATCCAGGGTTCTCAGATCTTGGTTCCATTTTTTGTTGTTACAGAACACATTTATCCTGCGCTCACAATTACCTTCTACTGCTCCTACAGTATTATCTGCAAGTAGCTGTTCACAGTCCACTTGGGTCACATCATCCATCGTCTGGGAAAAGAGAAAGAGCAGCATGCCAGTCGTTAATGTAACACTGCATTTGGGAATTATGTCTGCCAACTTTGCACAGCTGGAGGTATGTGGAGGCTGTAAGAGTTGGGGGCAAGGCTGGCAGAATTGGGACAAATGAAACTGAAATTGCTGGAGAGGCTCAGCAGGTTTGGTGACAGCTGTGAAGAGATAAAGTTTCAAATTCGTCATCCTTCAGAATTGGTGGTTGTGAGACTGTGAGTCTGAGTATCTAGATGGGGTGTCAGTTCTGAGAACCAAGTTTTGTAATGAGGTGGGGGTGTGCTGCATTAAGTAGCATGAGGTTTCTGGTTACAGACAATAGGAAATGTCAATGTGAAGATGGACTCACTAACCCTGACCACCCGTTTCAGGTCATTAGATTCCTTGTAATACCCTTGTTCCCAAATGCTAACGGCTCCAGAGTAGTAACTGAAAACCTCTCTGCCTTTGTTTGATCTTCTAGTATTTAAATCTCCTCCAACATTATCCAGTTCAGTATCTCAGCAGGAGGGACAGCCTGCCTTTTAGCAGTTTGAGCTGGTGCATCAAATGATACCATTGGATCCCTGCTGAGTAGAGAGGCAGCATGAAGAAGGGGGAAGCAACCAGGACCCCACGTGGTCACATGCTACAATCATGACTTAAACATATGATTTGCAAGCTGCTCAATTTGATTGGAATCAGTGCAGTCACAACGCTAAAAGTCACCTTCGTTCCCTAAAACATGCAAAGTTCTGGCTCCCAGCATCCTATAAACCTTCCCAAACAGCAATTAATCTTTGATTTGGAATAGGAGTATTAAAGGTACAAGCCAAATTGACAGGAAAACACCAATTATGCTCTAAGTTCAATAAAGCCTTTTCTTTGTCTTCTATCCCCATCACCATAAGGTTGGCAAAGTATGCCAGAACTGAAAATGTGTTGCTGGAAAAGCGCAGCGAGTCAGGCAGCATCCAAGGAGCAGGAGAATCGACGTTTCAGGCACAAGCCCTTCTTCAGGAATGAGGAAAGTGTGCCAAGCGGGCTAAGATAAAAGGTAGGGAGGAGGGACTTGGGGGAGGGGCGTTGGAAAGATGACCTGGGGTGTGCAGTGAGAAAGGGACTCACTGAAATCCTTGTAGAGGTTGGAAGAGAGCTTCTTCAAGGCATCTTTCCTCATTCCTGAAGGAGGGCTCGTGCCTGAAACGTCAATTCTCCTGCTCCTTGGATGCTACCTGACTTGCTGCGCTTTTCCAGCAACACATTTTCAGCTCTGATCTCCAGCATCTGCAGTCCTCACTTTCTCCTAGAAGATTTTAACCTACTGTGAATCCTCTTGCAAGGATGCCTTCCTTGAAGAAGCTCTCTTCCTCCCTCTACAAGGATTTCAGTGAGTCCCTCTCTCACTACACACCCCAGGTCATCTTTCCAACACCCCTCCCCCAAGTCCCTCCTCCCTACCTTTTATCTTAGCCTGCTTGGCACACTTTCCTCATTCCTGAAGAAGGGCTTGTGCCCGAAACGTCGATTCTCCTGCTCCTTGGATGCTGCCTGACTTGCTGCGCTTTTCCAGCAACACAATTTCAGCTCTGATCTCCAGCATCTGCAGTCCTCACTTTCTCCTAAAGGTATGCCAGAAAACCTGCTTGCACAATTAAATGGGTTTGCCAAATGTTTACCATGGTTATGGTGGCAGGGTGAACATACCAATTCATAACTGTCATCAATATCATTGGATGTCAATTAATTAGACAAATAAGACCACATTGTACCATAATGTTGTAATTGCAGTAATAGCATTGTTATTTTTCTACATTTCATTCCTATTAAGATTTTAGAACTTCTTTTTAGACATTTCTACATAAGTGTTCTTATATTCGCTTTTGTTTGTCAGCATTGCTTTGTAATTTGATTAAACTTTTATTTATTTCTCTTTCATCTTCCAACTGATTTAATATTACATTTTTATACATTTTGTATATCACTACACATCATTTCTATCAAAGCAGTTCGGATGGAAATACTACTGGTGATTTGTTTGGGAGACAGTTTTCTGTGCGCAGTCATGTTGACCATGGCCTTTTATATTAGCAAAAATACATCACAGGTCAATATTCCCATTACTTTTTTGTTGGAGTAAGCATTTTTTATTAACAGGAATATTTATGTGCTTACAACATTGTACTCATGCCACAAGAAGTTCATGTCAACCAAGTACTGATGTAAGAAAGCTGTTGTAATTTATTAAATTGTCTGATATTTTATTACTTGACTGGCCATTAGTAAAGGATTTAAACCTCTCATGACTAGTATTACTTGAAAATGGAGTGTATATTCTGACCTTTCTAAGGTAATTTCCCAATGGAAAAATTTTGGAAAGGTTTCATCATTTTTCTCAAAAAAAAGTACTTTAATTTCATAAATCCAAGGGCGTTCTGATCCTAGCTCAAAGATCTAGATTCACCTCATGAAGAAATAATAATTGCGATCAAAAATTTCCAAAAAAGTCATTTATATAACGTTGTGCTATGTAATTTCACATTAGGTTTCACCTGTTTTGACTTATATATCCTGGGCAAGCTTACTGTCCCAGTAAACAGAGACATGTCAGTGAACTACATGTATACAAAATGATATTACCCGAGTCAGCATAACCATTATAAGCGCTCATTGAATGAAGGAAATTTTGATCATAAAATGAGCTCACAGCGTGCAATGGGAACAACCCTTGTGCCTGAATGGATGGTGGCACAATGTGTTGGACATTGAACTGGTGAACTGTGCACGCCGTTGGATTCCACAAACAGCTCCCCTGAGAAGACTATGAAGATCGGTTTCCTGCATTATTGACAGTGGCCCATAGATAAGTCAAAGAGGTTGGAATTATAGAATCACACAGTGCAGAAGAGGAATCTTCAGCCCATCAAGTCTGTCCTACCAAAACTACAGTAGTACACAAACTAGTCCCATTTTCCCAAACTGGGCCCACTGTTTTGGAAGAGAGATGGTGATTTAATAATGATGTGGGACTATTAACAACCTCAGAGCTGTAGTTAAAACTTGAGGTCAAATCGCAAGCGAATTGTGCAAAAAAAGGCAAATCAAATGAGCTTCATTGATAAAATGCTACAAGTCCAAGTCCAGGGCAGTTGACAAGCTATATCAAAGTAATTCTCATCATCAAAACAAAATATCCAGACTTTCTAAACAGGGAAATGATGTGTCAATATACTTCCTTTATTGTAAATAAATGAGCGAGCAATGTGTCAGCACTGCCAAACATGAGATAAGACTACACATAACCAAATCTGAAATTCAAAGAGTAATTAACAGCACATTTTATATTTCAAGGATAGTGAAGAGTTTTAATTTATTTATGTTTGGGATGCAATTTGTTGAAATAAATCAAACATTTTCCAAAATTGTTGCGCAAGGCCCATATCCGTATGTGGGTCAAATAAAAGATCGAGGTAAAGATCATTTGAAAGACAAAGAAGTATTTCAGATACAAAAACAGAAATTTGGCAGCATTTTTGGAGAGAAATCAGAGTCCAGCGACCCTTCGTCAGAACATAGTTTCTTATTTCAAGCATCAATAGTTCTTTTGGTTTTTGAATCGGTCATGTAGGAAACGTAATTTGGGAAAATGAAAGACTTGCACGAAAATAATGTACTGAATTTTCCTCTCCCCAACACCTATGACTTACATGCTTCTGCCAGGTTTCTTTGTATGCAATGACTTACTTGCATTTACACAATATGCATCTTTTCGCTTTTGGTTTGAATTCTTAGCATTCATTCATTGCTCTGGCAGTCTCTCTGTACTTTTCACATTGATTTCTTTGTGCAGACTTACTGACTTCAGCACAGACTTACGGGCTGCAGCCACTGAGGCTTGCACTGGTTCTTAAAGCAGAAGGAGAGATGGGCAGTTTATTGTGCACTGAGTAGGCAAGGGGAGGAATATGTTACTGCACAGCATTGTGGTATGTCATGTCGAACACTGTTGGTGTCTTTTGTTTTACCATGATAATAAAGCTCAATAATGTAAGATTGAATGGTGCAACAATAAAAATAACTGTTAACAAATCATTTTTGTGCATAAAAGTGTCTAAGAATGGATCATGTGATCGGGCAACAAAATTATCAATGAAAGTGATCATTCTGCATGTACTTGCATATTGCAATATATCGAAGGCCAGCAGAAGACAGAGGAACAGATATGTGGATAGATCGTGGAACAATATAAAAACAACAGGGTTGTTGTGTGGTGGGTGATTTTAACTTCCCCTATATTGATTGGGATTCACTTAGTGCCGGGGCTTGGAGGGTTAGCATGTTCCTGTGAAATTGAAAGATAAGGATAGTAAGATTCTCTTGGATAACAAGAGAAATTGAGTTTAGTCAAAAAAAAAGGAGGCATAAGTAAGATATAGGAAACTGAAGTCAGGCAGAGACCTTGAAGAATGTCGAGAAAGCTGGAAAGGTTTAAACAAAGAGTTAGGAGGGCTATAAGTGTCTTTGACAAACAGCATTAAGGAAAATCCCACAGTGGTTTAAATGTAAATGAGGAACAAAAGGATGGCAAGGGAAAGGATAAGTCCACTCAAGGACAAAGGAGAGAATTTATGCATGGAGCCAGAAGAAGTGGATGAGGTCATTAATGAGTACTTGGCATTGGTATTTACAAAGGAGAGGAACATGGTGAATAGAGAAGATTAGTATTCTAGTGCATGTCAGTACCAAACAGGTGGTGGTGTTGGGTGTTTTGAAAAGCATTAAAGTAGACAAGTTCACAGGATCTACCTCAAAATTCTGAGGGAGGTGAGGGAGGAAACTGTTGGGGTCTTGCATGAAATCTTTGTATCCACTTTAGTCTCAGTAGAGGTTCCAGAGGACTGGAGAAGAGCCAATGTTGTTCAGTTGTTTAAGAAGGGCAAAGGCATAATGCAGTAAATTCCAGGCCAGTGAGCCTCATGTCAATGGTAGGGAAATTACTGGAGAAGAATTTAAGGTACAGGATTTACTTACGCTTGGAAAAATATAGACTTATCACTGATAGGCAGTATGGCTTTGTGCGGAAGACAGTCGTATCTCACAAACTTGGTTGAGTTTTTTTTGAGCAAGTGACAGAGATGATTGATGGGGCAGATTGGTAGACCTTATCCATGTGGGCTTTAGCAAGGCCTTTGACAAAGACCCTCATGGCTGACTGACATAAAGGTGAAGTCACGTGAGATCCATAGTGTGCTGGTAAGATGGATATGGAAAATAGACACTAGCAGCGGGTGTTATTCTGACTGGAAATCTGTGACCAGTGGTGTTCTATAGGGATCAGTGCTGGGATCCCTGATGTTTGTAATATGAATAAATGATTTGGAGGAGTATGTCGGTAGTCTGATTACTAAATTTATGGATGACGCAAAGATTGAGGGAATGGCAGATAGTGAGGAGGATACAACAGGATATAGATAGGCTGGAGACTTGGGTGAGAAATGGCAGATGGAATTTAATCTGGATAAACGTGAGGTAATGCATTTTGCAAGGTCTACTGTAGGAAGGAAGTATACAATAAATGGCAGAACCTGCTTGGTCTTGTGCTACTAAATGGTCACCCAAATTTAAAACTTGCCTGATTGACTGCTAAAATCTGTTGTGAACACATGACATTTCTATATTCCTAAATATTGTCACAACTGGGTGATTATTGTATTGTATATATTTTGTAAAGAAGGCTAATCTGTCTGTAAATACATACAGAATTCCATAAAGTGGCTCCCAGAGATCACACGACTGTCCTTGTCAATTTACTCAGTCAAAAGAAACAGACGGGTGTGTCGATGTTTTTGCGTCAACCACAAAGGCAGACATTTAGAATTTGAATAACCATTAGGCAACACAAAAGTGTTAGGATTCAAAGCTTCTAAGTGACAAAAAAGCAAATGACTGGAAGAACAAAGAGGGGCGGTATATTGGCTCAATGGTTAGCATAGAGGAAAGTGAGGACTGCAGATGCTGGAGACCAGAGTTGAAAAGTGTTGTGCTGGAAAAGTTCAGCAGGCCAGGCAGCATCCGAGGAGCAGGAGAATCGACCTGAAGTCCAGCCTCAGGTGACTGACTGTGTGTAGTTTGCACATTCTCCCCGTGTGTGCATGGGTTTCCTTTGGGTGCTCTGGTTTCCTCCCACAATCCGAAGATGTGCAGATTAGGTGAATTGGCCATGCTAAATTGGCAACAATGTTCAGAAATGTTAGGTTAATTGCATTAAGTTAGGGGTAAGTATAGAATAGGGGAATGGGTCTGGGTGGGTTAATCATCGGAAGGTTGGTGTGGACTTGTTGGGCCAAAGGGCCTGTTTCCACACTGCAGGGATCAAACAAAACTTCTGAAGACATTTCGACATCATTGACTTTGCTTTGTGGAACAGTGATTCATCAGAATTACCGTAACAGCAATCTTAAAATTTAATCTAGATAAGATACTCTATGAGGAACCAGTGAAAGCAAAATTCCACGACTTTAATAGTGGACTTTAAGAAGCACCCTCAGAAAGATTAGTTGCCAGCCAAAGATAGCTCAAGAAAAATCGTTCAGAAATCAAACACGGTTTTGCCAAAAGATCAAATGATTTGAAAGAGCGATGACTGCAGTATTAATGAGGAAAAAGAAACTTTTTCCCTTCTAAATACACCTGTACAAGCAATCTCAAGTATTCAATGACTCATGTCTCAAAGACTACCGCCCAATGGCCCTAACATGAAGTGCTTTGAAAGGCTGGTCATGGCATTAATCAACTCCAGCCTCCCCACTACTCTTGACTCACTCCAATTTGCCTATCAGACCAACAGATGCACATCAGATGCCATTTCACTTGCCCATCACTCCTCCCTAGAACATCTTGACACCAAGAACAGCTATGTAAGAATCTTACTCATTGACTACAATTCAGCCTTCAACACTATTATCCCCCTGAGACTGATTACTAAACTTAGTGATCTCAGAATAAGCCCCACTCTCTGCAAGTGGATCCTCAGTTTTGTGACCCACAGGCCACAATCAGTGAAGGCTGGGGACAATATTTCATCATCACTAACACTCAACACTGGAACCGTCCCCCCCACCCAGGGGTGTGAACACAGCCCACTACTGTACTCACTGTATACTCATGACTGTGTCACCAAATACCAGACTAATGCCACTTACAAGTTCGTTGATGACTCGCTGAGGTGGTCACCTCAGATGGCAACGAATCAGACGGGAGGTGGAACACCTGGAAAAATGGTGCACTGAGAAAAACCGAGCTCTCAATGCCAGCAAAACCAAGGAACTCATTATTGGCTTTCAGCGTGATGTAACTCATGCCTCCCCTACACATTAACAGCACAGAGGTGGAACGAGTGGAAAATGTCAAGCTTCTGGGAGTGGTTATCCACAACAAGCATTCTTGGGCTCTTCATGTGGGCGCACTGGTTACAAAGGCCCAACAACACTTCTTCTTCCTCAGGCAGCTGAGGAAATTTGGCATGACGGCGAATAACCTTGCCAATTTGTTTAGGGACGCCTATAGGTAGACGTATCACTACCAGGTGTGGCAATTGTACCATTCAAGATTGGAGACGGTTACAGAGAGTGGTGAACTTGGCCCGGATAATCACAAAGGCCAACCTCCCATCTATAGAATCCATCTACCAGGCCCGCTGTCAAGGAAAGGCCGCCAGCATTCTCAAAGATCCATTCCATCCTGGTAATGTTTTTCTACAACCTTTACCACCGGGAAGAAGGTATAGAACCTTGAAAACATGCAGCAGCTGGTGTCGTAACAGTTTCTACCCTACTGTTGTTAGAATACTGAATGGACTGTGTTTTTGTTTTCGCTGTAGTGTACCTATTATTTACTATCTATGTTAGTTAACTCTGTGATGTACCTGTATTGTTTGGAGGACAAAGCTTTTCACTGTGCCTCGGTATAGGTGACAATAATTTCAATTCAATTCAATTCAACTATAGATCCCATTGCAACTAAAGCTGACTTCAAGTTTTAACCCCTTCACCCAGAAAAGACCAATCTTCATCCAAAAACCTGGCTTGCAACAAAAGCCAACTGATCTCATTCTCAACTTCAAGTACTTTTTAATTCATCCTATTATTAGTCTTTGTAACTGTACTTTAGCTAAAAACTGTCACACTTTTACTTAGTAACTTTCAGCAATAGATGCAAAATGAAATAAGCTTTGATCTTCTTCAAGCTGGGCTGCCAGTTATTTTTAAATCGGAACATTAAAAAACCTCAAAGGGATTCGAATTCACAAGTTATGACCCATTCTGAGGACACAACAATTGTTCTCATAACAATATCATTGGATCAAGAAAGTAGCATGATGCACTCTAAGTCTAAAGTTGTAAAATTGAATAACACAGAGGGAATTCACTGTCGGGTGAGGCAAATTTATATACTTATGTGAGCATTTTACACTGTGTACATAATGAAACTTGGTTTGTTCACTCTCATGACCTGCTGTTTCTTGTTTGTTGTTCATGAATTTCTTTTTAAGATTGTAATCCTGCTATTATTCAGTGGTGTATTTTTCAATGAGTTATTAATTTACTACTTGGCAATAAACAATCACCTTCACCTTTGAACACTCCTTTAAACTAATAGTAGGTGTTTGCATGAAAAAATGTTGCATTTCCTTGACCTTTGTTTTAGGATTAGATTACTTACAGTGTGGAAACAGGCCCTCCGGCCCAACAAGTCCACACTGACCCGCCACCCACACCTCTACACTTACCCTGTCACCTAACACTATGGACAATTTAGCATGGCCAATTCACCTAACCTGCACATTTTGGGATCGTGGGAGGAAACCCACGCAGACACAGGGAGAATGTGTAAACTCCACACAGTCAGTCAACTGAAGCAGGAATTGAACCCAGGTCTCTAGTGCTGTAAGGCAGCAGTGCTAACCACTGTGCCACCGTGCCACCCTTAAAGGATTGTTGTCCTTTGCATGATCAACAGCACAAATACAAAAACTGACAATACTGAACATTTTCTCATCCTGTAACACAAGATGCCTCCAACATCATAAATACATATGCAACGAATGTGCTTGAATTTGGCCTTGAACAGATAAGGATACAATCTACTGTCTTCAGCCTATTGATAAAGAAGCATTTGTTTGAAAATTCAAATTCTTTGAAGTTGAAAAAGAACAGATATGTAGGCAACCCAGAGAAAGGAGTGATAAAAATAAGGTTATAGTTTTAAGGAATTTTAATTTTATGAACATAAATTGGATCACCTTAGTGTGAAAGGATTTGATAGGGTGGAATTTTTTAAGTGCATCCAGGAAACCTTTTTGTGCCAGTACGTAGAGCATCTGACAAGAGACAGCACGTTGCAAGACCAACTCCTAGAGAATGGAGCTGGCAAAGTGGTTGAAGTTTCAATGGGTGAGTATTTTGTGTCACATGTGGGAAGAGTGGTTACGAAAGTATTTAGCACACTTCCCATCATTGCTCAGACCTTTGAGTATAGGGGTTGGGATGGCATGTTGAGGTTGTGTAGGATATGGTGAGGCCCCTTCTGGAGTATTGTGTGCAGTTCTGGTCACCTTGTTATAGGAAGGATATCATTAAACTAGAGAAAAAACTTTCAGAAAAGATTTACCAGGATGTTGTTGGGAAAAGAGGGTTTGAGTTATAAAAATAGCCTGGGGATTTTTTCACTGGAATGTAGCAGGTTGACAGTAACCTTATAGTGGTTTATAAAATCATGAGGGACATAGATAAGGTGAATAGCAAAGGCCTTTTTCCATAAGATGGGGAAGTTCAAAACTAGGGGGCATATTTTTAAGGTGAGAGGAGAAAGATTTAAAAAGGACATGGGATCAACATTTGTAAATACTGAGTGCTTATTGGATGGAATGAAGTGCCAGAGGAAGTGATGGATACAGATACAGCTACAATGTTTGAAAGACACTTGGATAAGTGCGTGAATAGGAAAGGTTTGCAGAGATATGGTCTAAACACAGGCAGGTGGGACTAGTTTAGTTTGGGAACATGGTCAGTGTGGACTAGTTGGATCGAAGCGTCTGTATCCATGTTGTGTGACTCCATGATTCTATCAAGGGATGTGGAGACTTTGATAAAAAAAATGAAGGAAGCACATGTCAGCTATAGTGCATTAAAAACAGGCTTCAAAAATATAGAGTATAGGGGATTGCTTAAAAAAGAAATTTGAAAACAAACTGAATCCATAAAATATTTTTGGTAGATAGGATCAAGGAAAACCCAAAGAGTAAGAAGATGACCAGAGAAAGAGTGGGACTTATTAAAGACCAATGGAGCAACTTATGCATGGAGTCAGTGCACACGGGTGAGGTCTTAAATAAACACTTCTCATCTGTATGGGGATGCCAGTTTGAATAATGAAGTTCAAGGATGTTATGATTATGGAGAAAGTATTAAATGTTTTAGCTGTATAAAGATGCATAAAACTCCAGGGCCTGATAAGATGTATTCCTGGTTGTTTTAGGAGGCAAGGGATGAGATTGATGGGGCCCTAGAAGCTAATTTAGTACGTTGCTGGCCACATGTGTGAGGCGACTGGAGGATTGCGAAAGTGGTTCCTTTGTTCAAGAAGGGCAGCATGGATAGGCCAGGTGATTATAGAGCAGTTAGTCTGTGATTGGGAAATTATTGGAAAAAATTCTGAAGGATGGGATTAATCACACTTGAAAAGGTACAGATTGATCAGGATAATTAGCATGATTTGTTAGATGGCAATCCTGTCTGGCTAATTCAATCAGGTGATTTTGAAAAATGACTAAACAGCGTATTGAAGGTAGTGCTGTTAATGTGGTTTATATGGAATTCAGTAAAGCCTTTGATAAGATTCCACAGGGAAGGCTGGTCCAAAACATAACAGCCCATGGGTTTCAAGGCAAATTCGCAAAATAGATCCAAAATTGGCTTGCAAATAGGCAAAGGGTGATGGTGGAGAGATGTCTTTGTCTTTGGAAGCCTGTGACCAGCTGTGTACCACAGGGTTCAGTGCTGGGACCCTTGCTGTTGGGTCTGTACGTTCACAACTTGGATGTGAATGTAGAAGATATAATTAATAAGTTTTCAAATGACAGGAAAATTGATGGTGTTGTTGATAGCAAGGAGTATGGTGTCAGGCTACAGTCTAATATTGATCAGCTGGTAAACTGAGCACAGTAATTGCAGATAGAATTAAATTCCAGTAAGTGAGAGGTGATGCATTTTGGGAAGTCTCACAAGGGAAGGACATTCACAATAAATGGTAGGTCCTCTGGGAGTACTGAGGAACAAAGGACCTTGATGTACAAGAGATTCAGAAAATGACAGCACAGATAAGACTGTGGTGAAGATCATTAGTAAAGAAAATAGGAGCAAAGTTTTGTAATGACTTTATAAAGCATTGGTTAGGCCTCAGATAGAATATTGTGTGCAGTTCTTGTCACCGTGCTATTGGAAGCATGTGATTGCACTGAAGTGGGTGCAGAGGGGACTCACCAAGATGTTGTCTGTGATAAAAAAAATTCAGTTATGTGGAAAGACTGGATAGACTGGGTTTGTTTTCCAGAGGCCACAAGTTTAAAGTGAAGACTAAATTGTTCAGAAGAGATCTGAGAGAAAATAAAATTACCTGGAGGGTGATAAAAATATGCTGGAATACAAAGCTAGCAGATGCGTGTCATCTAGTGACTATTCCTCATCTTCATTTGGATTTTGACTAAGTCTTGAAGGCTCAGCTGCCAATTCAAGATGGCAGACAGACCCCAATCTGAACATCCCACTGTCATGATTCACTCATTTCTTTTAGGTAAGAAAAACTGCTGTCCTTACCCGAACTGGCCTATATGTATTCTCTTATTCCTGATGAAGGGCTTGTGCTCGAAACGTCGAATTCTCTATTCCTGAGATGCTGCCTAACCTGCTGTGCTTTGACCAGCAACACATTTGCAGCTGTGATCTCCAGCATCTGCAGACCTCATTTTTTACATCACAATATTATGACAATAATACCAAAAATAGTACCAGAACTCGCTGTACACCTAGCTAAGCTGTTCCAGTACCACAACTGTCCTGGCAATGACACAGCAATGTGGAAAATATTTAGGTATGTCTCATGTACAAATCTAACCCGGCCAATTACCGTCCCATCAGTTGACACTCAATCATCAGTAAAATAATGGAAGGAGTCATCAACAGTGATATCAAGCAGCACCTGCTTAGTGATAACATGCTCAGTGACATTCAGTTTGGGTTCCACCAGGGCTACTCAGCTCCTTACCTCATTACAGCCTTGGTTCAAACATAGACAAAACAGGTGAATTCCCAAGTTCGGGTGAGAGTTATACCCATTGACTTCAAGGCTGCATTCGACCAATTGCGGCCCTAGCAAAATGGTATTCAATGGGAATCAGGTGGCAAACTTTCCATTGGTTGAAGTCATACTACGCACAAAAGAAGATGGCTGTGGTTGTTGGAGGTCAGTCATTTCAGCTCCAGGATATCTCTGTAGGAGTTCCTCAGGTGGTGTCCTAAGCTCAAACATCTTTAGTTGCCTCATCAATGACCTTCTCTCCATCATAAGGGCAGAAGTGGGGATGTTTGCCAATGTTTGCCAAATGTTCAGCACCACCATTCGCGACTCATCAGACGTATTTGAATCAGCGACTAGCTCAGTTTCAAGAATGCAGCCACTAAATCAATCTATTAAATCAGGTTTTGGGTCACCCACTTTTAGGGCAGAGAATTAAAAATCGCTATTTTTGAAAGTTTTTTTGTCATATAAGAATTTATTTGTCTTCAGTTTGTCATTTACTCATATGCCCATTTTATACTTGGTACAATCTAAATGTTCATATTGAAGCTAATCTGTTAGCTCTAAATAAGTTGAACTTCAGTAAAAACAAGACCAATCTCCTCTTTCTAAACTGCTGCTGGCAGGAAATTATTGGATTCTCACTGGTACAAAAAGCAAATCACAAGACTACTATTGTGATCGAAAATTGAAGCTTTACTGCTGTTTTACAGGTCTACTATCTTCAATTTTCAGAAGTAATTTATAACACATTGAAGGTAACTATTAGGTTGTATCAACCACTCTGTTTATGAAATTGTATGCTACAATGCACACATACTGACAGAAACAGTGGCCTGGATTTTGTGGTCAGTGGCAAAGTGATGGTAATCCTTGCTAATCTTGAACAAAGCTGCCCACAAAGATCAAGCATTTGCCATGTCATGGACTGACTAGGCACGTTACAGCCTGTCGGTCTCAACATTAAATTCAACAACTTCAGATGATTATCCTATCTCAACCCCTATGTTTTCATTCTGTTCCATAATTTTATTTCATTTATTTTATTTATCTCTTTTTTCACTGTTCTATACCTCTTATTTCTTAATTGTCTCTCTTTCTCTCGCTCCCCACTCTCTCATCACCTTTTTCCTCTCCTCTTCCCCCATTGCTATCCTTCTCCCCTATTTCTCATTTTGCCTCTGCTTCACCCATCCCCCAAATATTTTGTCACATAGCACTGGCTTCAGCCTTGGTCATTCACAGCTTCTAATCTCCCTATAATCTCTGTATGCACTGTCATTATCACCTCTTTATTGCTACCTTTGGTTCTGGAACCATAACTCACCTTCTCTCAGCCGAGTATAAATACCTCCCTATTTCTCCCTTTTTTAAGCTTTGACAAAGGGTCAGTTAGACTCGAAACATCAGCTCTTTTCTCTCCTTACAGATGCTGTCAGACCTGCTGAGATTTTCCAGCACTTTCTCTTTTGGTTTCAGATTCCAGCATTTGCAGTAATTTGTTTTTATGCTAGAAATCACAGCAGGTCAGGCAGAATTCATAAAGATTGTAAACTGACATTTCAATTCTACATAACTCATCATCAGAGCTAAGAGTCATCTAGACTTGAAACGTTAGGTTGCTTTCTCCAGGGATGCAGCCTGATTTGCTGTGATTTCCAGCATTTTTTTTGCTTTCTGTACACATTCCAGCATCTGCAGTAATTTGTTCTTACTTTGGTCTGGTGTTGTGCCAAGAGGGTATTCAGGCATATAGCAACAGTGTTGCTATCAAGCAATTCAAGCAACACAGTGTGGCATTCTCTCAGACTCCAAACCAGGAAGTAAAATGCATTGAAAAACATACAATGCACTTTAAATTCAAATTTTAGAGAATTAAATAAGTGACTTCTTTGGATAGTAGGAGGAAACCAGAGCACCCAGAGGAAATCCACACAGATATGGTGAGAATGTAGAAACTCCACACCAACAATTGCCCAAAGATGGAATGGAATCCAGGTCTCTAGCACTATGAGGCAGCAGTGCTAACTCCTATGCCACCATGCCACACTACTGATGGCGATTTCTGGATTTTCAATGTCATTACTAATTAACAATTAGGGCACTGTATTTCCTGATCAGTTTTGCTTTTCCTGTTTTGTGCTAGCTTACCAAATAAAAATTATATACATTGAGATGAAAACATGACAAACTTATATCATCCAAACTGGCAGAAATAATACAATACATTGAGCTATCACTGATCTAAAAAGGTTATTTTTTTGTGACAACACTAAGTGTTAAACACTCTTTCCTTATCTCAGAGAGAACTTGAATATATTTTAACAACTATGGAAAAATACTTCTCTGAATATAATCATTATTAGTTTATACCTTTCCCCAGAAACTATGAAATCAAAAACAACAATAAAACTTCAAATTTCAAATCATAAATCAAAATACCTAAACCCACATTGGGAGAATTTTGAGCACAAAACATTTTTCAGATTTCTTGCAGCAAATGGCACAACATATTAGTTGTAATGCAGCTCTGCTTTGTTATAGCACTGATGTTAACCCATTGTTGATGTCAACTGTAATACTTGGTTTTCGTCCAACAGCTTTAAGTATGTGGAGCATTGCAGGGATGAAACTTATTTGGTTACTCTACATTCTCCATATAGACCACTATACCCAAGAAATGGGATTCATTTATAGAAGGGCTTCTTAGCCTTTGGAAGGCAATCTTTATATTCAGAGAGGAATACAAATGCAGAAGTAAACAAAATCACAACAAAATAATATACTGATGAAGCCAGAGACATTAACAAGTTGAATAATAGAACTAATTCAAAAAAAGGGATTCATTCCTCCCATTGACCAACCAGGTTGTACCTTCTACCTGTCTTCACCTATCCCATTTCACCACCTTGCCCCCACCATCCCCTTTATCTGCAGCTCCCCCCCCCACCAACACCCACTCCCGGTCCTGAAGTAGGGTTACACCCGAAATGTCAACTTCTCCACCTCCTGATGCTGCCTGTCTTGCTGTGTTCCTCCAGCCTCCTGCCTGTCTATTAAAGAGAGGAAAAAGGACATTATGAAAGGTCAAGTTCTTTGGGCAGTGGTGCAGCACAGCATGTACGCATATCAATAAGAGAGTTTGAAAGGAACTATTACTCTTTCTCATGGGTAAGTCACTCTGTACACTCCTACGTACCTGCTAGGTCTGATGCCTGAATGGCAGTGGCTTAAACTTATACCTGCTCAGGATGCTATTCAGGCAACAATGTTTGATCAGCAACAAAGGGGCCAGGAGATAAATAAAAATAAAAACTATAAGCAACGCTCATTATATAGATATTTGTGTTTTTATTGTATTTTTGACATGATGTAAGAACAGCCTTACATTTTTTTTCCTTGTTCTGTTACCTTGCCAAGTTAAATGCCAGCTGGAGCAGAGAATTTTGATCAATGACCTACTTTCAGACCATGGCTCTTCGATGAAAGGCACAAATTAGTTATTCAGAAATAGTCACAAGTACATAGACGAAAGCAACCCTAAGTCATTCACTTCTATTCCCAGATACATTGTTCCAATCAGTGGTCTTCCACATCCAAATTGCTGAGAAAAGGAATCCAGTGGTTTAAAATTTTAACAATCTAATTTACGGATCTCATAATTTCAATAGCAAATCATTTTTCTTAATGAGTAGCTAGACAAAAATTAAATTCATTTTTGATGTTATATTTTGCTAATATAAGAAAATGTGAGAGGTTCAATTAACAAATGGGGAGTTTGTTTTTTTTGCAGTCAGGCTGCTCTCCAATATGACAGGAAGTGGACTTGCTAGTCCCATCAATTCTTTTTTACATTAAGAGTGGGCATGCTGAGGTTCAATTTATCTCCCAAAGTAATAACAGGATCAGTGATGGCCACAAAACACCTTCAAAGATTTTGAGCTCAAGGTGATGAATGGCAAATATGGAACTGCACTAAAATGTAAATTAGTAACGAGTTTCCAGCTAAATCAAATTATGCCTTTAACATAAAATGCCTCAAACTGTTTTGCAAGTATACAATAAAACAACTTTTTACAATATATTAAGATAGTTGATCAATTCGTTTTTACTGTAGACCTTTAAGGAACAAAGAGAGACAGCAAGGCTGAAGGTGGGAATTCCAGAGCTTTAGATTTTGGCAGCTGAAGGCGCGGCCACCAATAATAGACAAAATAAAATCAGGGTTTCTCAAGATTTCAGAATTAGAATACAGATATTTCAGAGCACGGAGGGGCTGGAGGAAATTAGAGATTGAGAAAGGCAAGAACAGGGGACTGATAAAGTGAAAATAAGGTAAGAATTTAAAATACAACGTGTTGCTTAAACTGGAATCTAATATCAGCCAACTAACACAGGAGGAAGTTACCTTCTGACAAAACATCATTAACTGGAAATGTTTACTGTTTCCACAGATGCTTCCAAGCCTGTTTAATAATTCCAGCATTTACTATTTTAATTTCAGATTTGCAGCTTCTGGTGAATTTTGCTTTTATGTTTGTGGGAACTACCTTCAGTCTCAGCTGCAAAATTCCTTACTGATGTGATTTTAGACGGTTCTGAATCAGTGTTGTTTGTCACTGTTAACAGTAGAAAACAACTCATAATTCTGCATAAATCTACATTAAAATTGTCAGTCTTATTTAAATCCACAGGATTTGCCGTTATAAGATGTGCAAATATAGTCTTGGTGTGTTGTGATTTTCTTCCCTAACTCAGGCACAATGTTGATTAGTGTGTTAGGAGACTTATCCTGCAGAAAACATTGTTGTACCTGACTTGAGGCTGTTAACTCTCAAGTGTATTCATCAAAGTCATGGATTTGGCATGTTGATTAAGCAAGTTAATGTTATTTTGCTTATTTTAGGAACTTATCTCCTTTATCCACATAATCAGGGTCTTCAGCAGTTACTCCTGGCACCATCCTCATATTAGGGAAGCTATTTTTTCAATAGATTTGTTTCATAGGAGAAGCTGTTGAGAGGCTTACTCTCTCCAGCTCAGCACACTTTACAGGCAGATTAGTTTAGCATTGGTGTCAGTCAAATTGCTTCAGGGCCCAACCCTTATGAGCTGCAATAGGAACCCAATTGGTGATTGCAATGTGTTGGCTTTCTGCCAATGAAACTGCATTTTGAGTGGACCTCAGGCAAAATCACTGAATATGCAGTCACTTGTTGATGACCATTTTGCAGTGATTTCCAGCATGATGCTAGTTTTGCAATCGCTACTATTTACATTTGGAAGCTTTCCAGTAGGGTTGCTGAACCAGAGATGAAAATCTGCTTAGAATTAATCTTAGAATATATTTGCCTACTTAGCACAACAAGAATTTGGGCAGTACTCCAGGTAAGTGCGCACATATTTCCCTTTTTATATGCATTACTGATTAATGAAACCAATTAATTTTATACTTTGGCACCTTAAGGAAAATTATTTGCTCAATTTATATTTTTGTCAACTTAAAGTTTGTCTTTAAGTGATATAAAATATATATTGAAGAATCATCATAATTCACTAGAAGCCAGTATTTGCTGAGACATTTACGAATGAATCTCAGCTGTTCATCAAGTTATCTTTACATAACTGAAGTTACCACTCTCCAGTCCAGGATCAAATCTACATTATATATTTTATGTAATGTAAGCACTGCATTAATGTATGTTTGATCAATACCAAACATAAGGAACAACATTTTTTGACTTGGGTCCTGACCCTGACATGAGGATCCAGTCACCTTACACTGTGAAGGGCCAGTCAACCAACAGTGGTTTTGGCTGGATTGGCCAGTGCAGTTAAGCGAGAGGGCTGAGCATTTCCAAAATACTTAAAAATAAAAAAAAAGCCATAGCTACTAGACAACTGTTGTAGAAGAGGACATCTGCGGTAATCCTGCAGTGTAGGTCCCATGGCCTGCTGCTGGGTAGCCTCATTCAGGCATCTGTTATGTTCCTAATGCTGCATTGGGCTGAAGGCTGACAGGAAACTGGCATCTGATCATTTGATTCTTAATTAACCTAACAAATGCCTCACTAATGGCAAACGGGGAGCATGATCCAGGCTTCCTGTAAGTGGCTTCAGTGCATGATGGTAGTCAGTAAACCGGAATGGAATTACAAACCCAGCCACATCATTTTCACTAGCCCCTGAAAATTGCCCAAGATTCAAAGTTTTTTTCTCTCTGCAGCAATGATATCTATGAAATTCATTTTTAAATTATACAATTTAGTTACAATGCAATAACCTGTTAATTGTTAATATATTTCCTCGTTTCAAAATAAAACATCGTTCAAATTAGACAGCAAACGCATGCAAAAATACTAACAAGCATTCGAGAACACATTAAGAAGAAGAAACATGTATAGAGCATTGGAATCTGTCCCATTACAATGCTTGATAATGAAAAATAATGTGTGCTGAAATGTTGCGGCAGACCTCAGAAGATGGTTACATTCATTTCCACATCATTCACTCTTCTTTTGGATTGAAGTATTTTTATCTGACTTTATGAATGCCAGGGGTGTCTTTGAAATGAAATGCTGTTGAAGCCCTTGTAAAATCCAAGTTGCATCCATTCAACAGTGTTGCTTCAAAAGTCTCAATCTTTGACTCATGCTAGTTCATAGTACTTCCCTGTTTTTGGATCAAAGTAACAATTCAAACAAGGATCATACAACAGATCCAGTACTTCATCTTGATCTTCAGCATTATTTGCAGTATGATCTGTCAAATATAAGACAAAACAAATATAATATAAAAGGATTATGAGGCACATGTGAAAACAATACATTTTCTCTCAAAACGTTTGTCTGCATTTTGTGGTTCTTTTTACAATTTTGGCCAAGACACCAAGATTTTTGAATAAAATGGTCATAGCAGATTTGCTCACTAGTATGAAAAGGAACAAGATTGTTCAAATTTGCATCAAGCACCTCTGATGCTATCAATTTATCAAAACTAAATGCATTTTGTTGGTGCTTTTTCTTTTCCAATATTTTAAGATTCAACCTTCAGTATTTTCTTCTCTGAGTTACAGGCTCAGAAATCTTGCTGACATTCCAATTTGAAATCATCTTTCAACTGAGGTGTAATGCTAAGACCCTATCTGCTCTCTCAGCTGAATTTAACAGAACCCAAACCATCATTTCAAACAATAGGGGAGATCATTGCTGATCATTTATAACATTCACCCTTCAATTAGCATCATTACAACTGATTAGCTGGTCATGATCATACTGCTGTTTCTGAGAGGTGCTATGTCCAAATGGTTATAGAGTCACCGCATGGAAACAGACCCTTCAGTCCAACTTGTCCAAGCAGACCAGGTATCCTAAATTAATCTAGTCCCATTTGCCTGCATTTGGCCCATATCCCTCTAAACCCTTCCTATTCATATACCCATCCAGAAGCTTTTTAAATGTTGTAATTGTATTAGCCTCCACCACGTACTCTGGTAGCTCATTCCATACGTGCACCACTCTCTGCCTGAAAAAGTTGGCCCTCAAGTCCCTTCTTAAATCTTTCCATTCTCACTTCAACCTATGCCCTCTAGTTTTGAACTCTGCTATCCTGGGAAAACAATTTTGGTATTCTTGCTATCAAGGCCCTCATGATCTTATAAACCTCCATAAGCTCACCCCGCAGCCTTTGACGCTCCAGGGAAAATAGCCCCAGCCTATTCAACCTCTCCTTGTAGCTCAAAACCTTCAACCCTGGCATCAATCTTGTACATCTTTTCTGAACCTTTCCAAGTTTCATAACATTCTTCCTATTGCAGGATGAGAACTGAATACAGTATTCCAAAAGTGGCCTAACCAATGTCCTGTACAGCTGCAACATAACCTCTCATCTCATATACTCAATGCACTGACCAATAAAGGAAAGCATACCAAACACCTTCTTCACTACCCTATCTATCTCCAACTCCAATTTCAAGGAACAATGACCCTGTACTCCAAGATCTCATTGTTCAGCAATACTCCCCAGGACCAAATCATTAAACATATAAGTCCTTCCCTGATTTATCTTTCCAAATGCAGCACCTCATATTTATCCAAATTAAACTCCATCTGTCACTCCTTGGCCCATTTGATCAAGGTCCCGTTATATTTTGAGGTAATCTTCTGGGCTGTCCACTACACCCCCAAATTTGTAAATACTCATCTCTGTTCCTGCCTCACTTGTATTCAATTTGCTTGAGCAAACTTTGTGTTGTCAGAATTCAGCTACATGTCCTGTTCAAACTTTGCGAAAAGTTCTCTCTCTTTTTCATTAAAGGTATAATGCAATGGGAATAATTATGCAAGATAAATGAATCATTGTGACCATTTTATTGGCCTCAGAAATAAAAGATTCAGTGGTGCCAATGGCCAAAAAGAGACACAGTGAAGAAACAAAGATTGTGCCAAACCAAGGAATGACTTGTTATATGAAACACATCAGAAAGAAAAAGAAAGAAACAATATGAAGACCAATCCAACCAAAAAAGGCAAAGAAACAAAGAATCAAAAGTCTGAATACAATTTGTTCTAACTTCATCAACAGAATCAAAAGTTATGGTTTAAGCATTGAAGGGGGAAGGACTGTGATATAAAATTAAAGACATAAGTATACATGTTATAAGGAGGACATTCTACGTGAGCAGGCAGGCGTATAAGTAGATAAACCTCCAGGGCCAAATGAAAATGTTTCTGAGGCTGCTGAGTGAGGAAAGACAAGAAGTAGCAGATATATTGCCAATAATTTTCAATAACTCTTTGCTCACAGGAGAGGTGCCAGAGAACTGGAGGACAGTTAATGTGGTGTTATTCAAGAAAAAAGCAAGAGATAAACCAGGAAACCACAGGCCAATCAATCCAAACTCAGTGTTGGTGAAACTACTGGAAGCAACTCAGACTACTGGGGTTCTGGTGTTACAACAGTGACTACATTTCAAAAAAAAATATTTTAATGGCTGTAAAGCTCTTTGGGCTGTCTGGTGGTCACAAGAGGTGCTATATAAATGTTAGTTTTTGTTATACTTGAGTTAGCAGTTTGTGTAGACACGGAGACCCTGTTGCTATCAAATTGAAGGATTGATTTAATACCTAGCAGTGGTTCACAGAATTGTACCTTGTGTTTGTAAAGCACTCCTTACAGTAGAAAAGGAATTTGAAATAAAGATTATGTGAAGAGAAATGATTGAAACTATGTCACAAGGCAAAATGGAGGGACTGAAATGACATAGTAATTGAGATAAAATCAGCTAATTAGGAATGTGGTCCGAACCCTGGGGTACTTCATTGTCCTGAAACACATTTCTTTATCTTTATCAAAATTACTAATCTTAAAATGAGATTACCAGATAGTGGTTAACCAAAGACATTGAAGGATGTAGGACCAATTAAACTACACTACAATGATTTTATTAAACTACAGATCAGTTTCAGTGAACAAATGGCTTTTCTCTGCTCCCGTATTCATACAAGGTTCCATGACATCGATCCACTAACAATGAAACAAAAACAGTATATATTCAAGTTAACATGACGTGAGATTCAGAGTGGAATTTGGTGCAAAGGTGTTCCATAGCTTTGCGGCTTTCTTCTTTTTCAGTGGTAGACATTGCAAGACAGAAAAGTGCTATTAAAGTAATCTTAATAAAGTGCTACAATATATCCTGTGGACATACTGCAACTACATTTCATTGGTGAATTTTACTTTGAAAGGCAGGACCAACTGACATATTCATAATGGTATGGGATATAGGTAAAGTAGTGTTACTTCTGCAATTATAATTACTTATGCAAGGTAAATGAACTCACACCCATGTGTAATTGTTTCAACTAAGAGCTGAGTCAACTAGAATGCAAACTATGTGGAGGAAATGCATAATTGTTTTTGTATTAGCTAAAATTGTGCAAGAATGAAACGTGACAGCAAAACAATGGTAGGTGTTACAGACAAATAGATAAGTGGCTGTGAAGATGTAGGTTAAGCCAGAATAGCTTGCACAAGTTCTAAGCATCTGTTTCCCACTTTTGCAGAAACACAGGAACAAACCCCAATTAAAAGGTCATAGGGATCAGTATGATTGGCGAAAGCACAGATGGAGGGAGTAGATAATGGTGAAGAAAGGATGTACCTAACAATGAGTCACAGCAGGATGTGGCCTTGAGAGGCCAGAACTAAGCATTTTGTCACAGACAAGGCCGGATTAGGCAAGAGATAAACAGGAGTAATGGGTACCGGTCTTAGAGAGGTGGAAGATGTAAACGGGGAGGAGCAATGGGATAAAAAAAGGAACCAAATTACATAAATATCGTGTATTTGTTGAATTCAGTGTGTGTTTGTCTCTGCCTTGTGGATAATGGACATCACATCCACTTGCAAGTGTGAAATAAATGACACTACTGATTCCGATCTTGTCTCGGACTGAAATTATTGAAGTGAGTGAGCTTTGTTTCTCACACTGGGATAAAGTCAAGTATCTTGTGTGTTTTAGTACCTGTATGGATCTAGTGAATGGTCCTGACTCTACAGGGATGCAATCTGCTTTCTTTTCTCAGGATGAGAGCTACTGCCACTCAAGCTAAAATTTCCACAGATGACATTGTTTGTACACTATCTACCAGGCACAGACTGCTGCAATTTACACAGGTACACTGCAAAGTCAAGCTGATCCATCTAGGCACAATGCTGTTTGAGGTAGTCCTCCCAAAGTCAGCTCAAACATCCTCAATGGAAACTCAATTATATAGTCAAGTTTTCACACTTACTATTTTTCCTGTTTGTGCGTTTTGCTACAAAACAAAAACGATCCACTCAGCATTTACAGAAGCAAACTAGTCAGCAGTATTGAGAAATATTTTGCGTATAGAGTTATATAGTTATATAGCACAGAAACAGGCCCTTCAGTTCAACTCATCCACACTGAACAGACATTCAATCTGGCATTGGTTCATTTGCCAGCATTTGGCCCATACCCTCTAAACCCTTCTTATTCATATACCCATTGAGATGCCTTTTAAATGTGTGATTGTACTACTTCCTCTAGCTGTTCATTCCATGCATGCACCACCTTCTGCAAGAAACAGTTAACACTCAGGTCTTTTAAATCTTTCCCCTCTCACTTAAAACCTATGCCCTCTAGTTTTGGAGTCCTACTTCTACTCTAGAGAAAAGACCCTGGTTATTCACCCTATCCATGCCCCTCGTGACTTCACAAACCTCTAAGGTTACCCCTCAGCTTCCAATGCTTCAGGAAAAAAACTCCCCAGCCTATTTGGTCTCCCCCATAACTCAAACCCTTCAGTCCTGGCAACATCCTTGTAAATGGAGGCATGGTGGCTTGGTGGTTTGCACTGCTAGCTCACAGTACTAGGGACCTGGGTTTGATTCCAGCTTTGGATGAGTACCTATTCTCCCAGTGTCTGCATGAGTTTCCTCTGGGTGCTTCAGTTTTCTCCCACAGTCCAAGATGTAGGGGTTAGCTGGATTGGCAATGCTACAGTGTCCAAGGATGTGCAGGGAAATGGAGGGTTATAGGGATAGGGTACAGGTGTGGTTCTGAGTAGGATGCTCTTCAGAGGGGTGGAATAGGCCAATGGCCTGCTTCCACAGTGTAGGGATTCTAAATCTTTTCTGCCCCCTCTCAATGTGAACCACATCTTTCATATAGAATAGCAACCAGAACTGTATGCAGTAATCTAAGTGTGGCCTCGCCAATGTCATATACAGCTGTAACATGACATCCCAACCCATATACTCAATGAAGGTAAGCATACCAAACGCTTTCTTTATCATGCTGTCTACCTGCAACTCTACTTTCAAGGAACTATTCACCTGCATCCCTAAGTCTCTTTGTTTGGCAACACTCCCATTTACTGAATACAGTGTACAGTCTACCATTTACTGTATACAGAAGCAAACTAGTCAGCAGTACTGAAAATATTTTGTATAGAGAGTTATATAGCCCTTGTTTGCCTTAGCAAAATGTAACACCTCACACTTATCTAAATTAAACTCCATCTGTCTCTCCTTGACCCATTGGCCCATTTGATTAAGGTCCTGTTGTCCTCTGAGATAATCTTCATTGTCCTATCATTGAGATTAAATCATATATTCAAATTCTCTCATCCTCATATTTTGTTGCTGGGCATAAATATGATTCCAGTATTAAATGATTCAATGAAAGTTACACTGGATAAATAACAAACATTTGTTCTCAGTTAAAGAAGTATTTGCATTTGATGTGCAGTGGCTGTCAGAATTTCAAATACAACAAGACACTATTCTTGAATCTCTTTTTAACAAATGCCTTGAACTTAAAAGAAATTCACACATTTTATGATGAAACCTCTCAGAATATTTGAATATCTAATGTTATAGTTATAATTTAAAAATTCCAAACAGAACTTTGAAAAAAAACACCTGTTTGTAATGCACTAAGAGGAGCCATCTATAATAATTCATTTTAGATATCTTGCCTCATAATATAGTCTGTTCCATTAATGAACATAGAGTAATAAAAGCACAGGATGAGATAATTTGGTCTATTGACTTGGTGCCTGTCCCCTGTAACACAATAATTTAGTTCTATTCCTCCACTGCTCTGCAAGTTATTTTCCTTCATGTGCCCACCAAATTCCTTTTGAAATCATTCACATTCTCCACTTCCACCACCCTTGTAGGCAAAGTCCAGCTAGATAGACTGAGTTGTGGCCTAACCAGAAAGGTTCAACACAACTTTCTTGCTTTTGCATTCAATACCTCCTTTTATGAAGCTCTAGATCCTCCAAGTTTTACAAATAACTATTTCAATACGTGTTCCAACTTTCAAAGATCTACTTGCTTGAAATCCCAGCTCCCTATTTCCTTGCCCTCTTTAGATCTGCCAAATGAAATCTATATTTTATATTACTAAAACATGATGTTGAAACTTTTCCTCTTTAATATTGTATATTGATCCATCTGTTCTGCTAAACTGTCAGGCTCAAATGCATGAAATTCTCATACTTCCGATATCCTGACGAACTGCAGGTTGTCTGGGTGAAAGGGCAGTTTTCAGATCTTTCAGTTGTTCACTGGGCAGAATGATGGGGGGACTGTAAATATTACCCCAGTCTCTGTAAACATAAGAAAATAACTATTAAGTACAATACAGAAAAAAAGTACTAATTTGAAAAATACTACGTTAGAAAAATTTAATTGATATCATTACAAAAACATTACTGAAATTGGTATTAAACAGATATGTTCACCTGGGTACTGAAACCTAACAGTAGTAATTATGTTACTATTATAATTAGCATTATATCTATAGTATAACTATGTTACTGATGAATGCCTTGATCTTTATACACATTAAAAATGACAAATCACACTGCAAATAGAAATTAGTCTTTGATTCTGGTGATTGGTATGTCCATTGTCAGATCACTAAATTCACTGGATTAACTTAGTTGTTAGCTAGGTTAGCTGGGAGATGCATGTTGTGATGAAGGTCCACAGAATCTCACTTTAAAAATACTAAAACAATGGATGACCGTTACATTATAATAGCTTATATCATAATAACGTGATAAAAAGCAAATCACAATGTAATTATAATTAATCAGCAAATAAAACAAGGAGGAATTTAAAGCATCATCTCAAACACAAAAGTAGTTTTTTCTGCTAAATGACTTCACAATAATGTGATAAGCAGTTTAAGTACCTCGAGATGGGTAGCTATAAATTTAATACCCTTGGCAGACCTGAGGATGATGTAGGAGACTCAGGTTGCTTAATTTTGCTAGCTTAGCTCAGAGGAACATATTTGCTTGATATACTGATTAGTAATAGAATGAAACCAAAGAAGAAAACATCACAATGAATAACTAGTCTTATTGAGAAAAAGAAACAGAATAAGAGCATCCGATTTTTCAATCTAAAATTTAATTGTTATTTATATAAAGTTGAAGAGCAGTATTGTTAAATTAAAAATGAATTAATTTTAGATCTCTGTTACACATAGCAAACATATTCAGTCATATATATTAAATAGCGCAGCACATTCACTCACAAGATATGCATCATTTGTCAAAGGCAGTAAAACCACTCACTACTTTTTACTTTTACTGCCCAAAGTGGGTCACAACATTCTAACTGAGCCACATTGCATTAAAACACATCATAGACTTCACATCCAACTACTTTATATTTCAAAGTTGACTTCAGGGTATGCTGTTTTGGTTTTGGTTGCTGATGTGATTGTTCTGAACGAATGACCATGGTAATCAGTGCATAAGAGATTGCCACTCCACATTGTTACAAAGACACTTAATATTTCATTATTTTTAGAAGACTTAAGTTTTAAAGGAATTATGGAGAAATTGATTTATTTCAGGTTTTGTGGAAGTACCTAGAGTGGTTTCTTTAAAAGAGATTGTTGAAATATGGACTCTGGAGATTTTGCTTGACATAGTTTCCTAGAAGATATGTAACTAGTGGTAATTCCTAGCTTTGTTGTAGATCACACTGGGCTTTTTATGAACAGTGACTGGATGGAAAGCGCTTTCATGTCAGCAATTGGTTGGGAAATGAGAAGCCTGTCAGGAAGGGCTGCCCAGCTGATCTCTCCTATTTTCTGAAAAACAAACTTCTTGTTGCGTTCAGGGTGAAACCTATTCAACTATCTGAAAGAGTGATTGAAGGAACCTTAAAATTGCATTTCTTAAGCATTCTTGAGAAAACTGTGAATGCCAAGATTGTAGAATAACTGTACAGGATTAGTGACATAACTATATGTGCCAGAACATCAGAATGACAGACTTTAGAACTTTCTATTCTTTTTGCTTTTGACTTCAAGAATAATCCTAAAGTAAATGTATGTATATGCGTGTGTGCGTGTGTGTGTATGTGGGAACAAGGGAGGGAGTGAGTGAGAGAGAGAGAGAGAGAGAGAGAGAGGATGCATATATGTATATGTGTACCATGTTTGTGTTTGAGTATGCATGTGTGATTGTTGAGGGGCATAAACATTTACACTTCTATATATAATCAACTCATATACTAGCCAGTTATAGATCTTTCCATTGAAAATGTGATATTGATAAAGCATTTAATTGACCATCTCTGTAACTGGAATTTTTCTTGTATGTTGTGACCTGTGGAGAAGTGGAGTTAAAATGATGGTGCACTCAAATTATTTGAAAAACTATCTAAACAAATATCATTACTTACCATTATTTCTTTGGAGTAGGGAAGGAAAATTGTAATGGACTATTCTTTTCAGCATTAAAAGAATAGTCCATTTTCCAGTATAGTGAGCGTTGCTGTGCGAACTTTGTATGAAAATAACATTTGGCCGAAAATGGACTAGAATTTTTACATTAGGTTTGTCCACCTACCCACATTGTACAAGCATAAAGAAGAAGAACCAAAAAGAAATTGCACCAAGTAACTTCAGAAAGATAGGAATGATCAAAATAAAGGTCATTTGAGCTAGAAAATAACACAGTGCAAGTGAAATCAATCAGAAAACCAGATAGAAATTGACAGCTTGCTAAAATTCCGACAGGCTATGATTCAGAATATCAATCAACAGCAGCCTTGATCTCTAATCTTTTATCCGAGAAATCAATTTAATGGCATAAACAAGAAAAAGGAGGCACAATTGGAAGAAAAAGATAAATGCATCAAAAACACACAAACTGTGACACTGTAAATGACAAAAATACAATTAATTATAACTGAGTAAGTAGCATACACTGCCATCTCTCAGCAATTCTTCGACATTTCCTTGGCTGTAAAAGGATGAGCAAGGTGTGATTTTGAAATCTCCATATAAGTTACTTTGCAAAGCAGTTGAACAAAAGGTTTATATTATATAATTCAAGATATTGTAACTTTATTTGTTGCTTTGAACAAAAATTTATTGTAATCAATGATTTTGAGATCATACTGTTTGAAACTGACAGCTCAGATACTTTTGCACTTGCAAATTTTCACAACCTCAGAATGACCGCAAGGAAATATTTTTGAAATGTAATTCTATTGTAATGTAAGAATCTCGTTTTTAAAAAATTGGTGTAGATTAAGGGATAAATATTGGCCAGAACATAAAGCAAAACGCCCTTGTTCGTTTCCAAAACAGTCCCATGGAACTTTTAAAAGAGCTCAGAGAGCATCTCAAGTTAACATCTCATCTGAAAGGCGTCACTTCTGACAGTGCTGTGCTCCATCTGTAGTGCATCAGAGCATGAGCCAAGACTTATGTGTTCACATTTTTGCATGAGACTTCAAATCACAACTTTCTCAAATTGAGGTAAAGGTGAAATCAATTTAACAATGGCTGATACAAGAAGCATATATCAAATTCTTGATGAAATAATTTTATTTCAACCTATGCATTGTATCTGTACACTGATACTTTTTGTTGCATTCTGGGAAAAGCATGAGGAATAAAAACTGCTTCAATCATAATTTGTGGTGGAATTTGGCTGGAGGTCAGATTTTAGTATATGGCACATTCAGCATACGACAGACCTTTCTCACAAATTATGATTAATAAATCACAAAATGTACTGGTGATGTTTAACACATTTCAAAATGTGAAAAATGGGCTTTATTTTATTCCATTAATATACCTATACCAGAATTGCAGTCAAGTGATTGAATGGATTTTCCAAATGCAAGACTTAAAATTGTGAGTGAATGAATTGAAATTAGTAAAAGCAAATGCATTAGGGAAGAAATGGCCATAAATTACCAAAATTGTGATAACCTTTTGCCATTTACTATATGTCTCAAGCCAATATGGCTATTTTCTTAATTTTGCAGCATCACAAACACAGACCTTTACATTCATAGTTTATGTGTTATTGCTAAGGCTGATGTAATGTGTGCACTGACTGATACTGTGCAGCTGGGACTTAAACAAGCACTACATTGTGTCTCTGTTAAATATTATACTGTTTTCAAAAACAACTAATTAATAATATATTCACACACAGATATGCTGCTAACAAACCAAAATTAAGAATCATGCACCCAATTATTGTTTCACTTTAGAAAATAATCTTTGTCAAATGAGGTAAATTCAGACTATTTTTCCAGCAAACCCTTGAGTAAATACTAATGTCATAAAAAAGACAAATTTCTACCTGCAAATTCCCATGAAAGATCAATGTTCACCACATTAAATATACATTTCCAAAAATGTTTTGTTTTCAGTCCAAAAATAGTAATAACACCAATTCTTAAATTGGGTCTGATTTTATCTTCAGCTGTCTGTAACCATTCATACAGGTTGCAGAGATAGCCAATCTACTTGTGTTACAATCTATTCAAGTGAAGTTCATTAAAATGATTAGGGTACCAGCTCCACATGGTGCCCATTCTGTGAGCTACAACCCTTGTTCAACCAAAAGAAATCAGATATGTCGAGTTGATACACAATTAACTTAAAACAGCAGTAGGAAGAACCTCACAGACACAAAGAAAATTATTTAAATAATTGGCTCAGTAGCTTCCAAGGCAATGACCACCACTTTGAGAAATGAATTGTGTGCAAACGATGAGATGATCGTACATTTAGCATACTTACCCACCCTATATTGACCAGGTGTATGACTTTATAAATAAAACACTGCAGCTCTGAGTCAGTTGATAGCATTCTCACATCTGATTCAAAAGGTACATGTCCCACACCAAAAATTTGGCATACAAATCTCGGCTTTCATTCCATATGGTGCTGAGGAAAGACGGTACTGTTGATAGTTAAACTAAGGCCCCTTCTACACTCTCAGGTGGACAATAAAAGATCCCATGGCACTATATCATGGACTAGCAGTAATGTCATTTTGCCTCCAGCAGAATATTTTACCTGATGCAGCAATGCTTATGTTACTAAAATCCAAAAGAACTGTGGATACTGTAAATCAGAAACAAAAACAAAGGTGCTGGAAAAGCGCAGCAGGTTTGGTAGTATCTGTGAAGAGAAATCAAAGTTAATATTCCTGTTCTGATGACCGCTCCTCAGAACTGAAACATTACCAATGCTTATGTTATTTTCTGGATTGTCTGTGGATATTGTGATATTGAATAATACAATAGCATTAATTACAGCGAACAATTATACATTAAAATCAGATTACAACAGAGCAGCATTGACCAGTATGTCATATTATGCTTTAAGTGAACAGAGGGTAAGGTGGAGTATGAGACCTCAGGTCACATGATGTGATAGAGTGATGATATGAGCATGTCTATTAAAGGTACAATTACATACTGACCTTGAGCCATAACACAACAAACAGGAAAGTTATCCCAAGTATAAGTTGTTGGTTATACAAATCCCAAAAGATAGAATAAGTCTAATTTCTAGAACAGAATCCAAAATTCAAACATTATTTGTTCCAAATATAAGATTCTCACGAGAAATTAACAAAATCAATCAGACATCAAAATAAGATTATGCTAATCAGTCAGAGGTATTCTACAATTGGAGATGGACCTTTGAAAGCTAATTGCTTAAATAATGGGACCCTAGTTGAAGATAGCTCACCAGAAATCAGCTAATCAGTGAGAAGTCAAGTTACATTTGGAATATACCGCCATGTTTGAGTTAATAAAATTTGGAGAGTGTTGACAATAAAACACCTTTATATATTTAAGCGCATACTTTCTTGGCAGAATTGTATAAGCAGCTGGAAAGCAGACTGGAATTTTTCTAGTCTTTGATTCTTCACACAACTGGCAAACCTTGAGCCCTGCTTAATATTTCTTATTATTTTCATGTGTCATAAACAGAAATTTTAAAGAAAGAATTTAACTCCACTGAACCAATCAACTCAGTCACAGACATCTTTAAATTTGAAACACTAAGACCATTTGAATCGATCTTGAAATCTACCAGGTCACTAAATGACAAACGGTACACTTATTTTCTTTACCCTCTTATTTTTATGGACGCTAATTTGACCAAACAATCGTTCCCTTCACTGGAATCTGTATTTCTGTGTGCACAGACTTTGAAAATGTGTGTGAGAGCCGGTGAGTCAATGTTTACTTTTGCATTTATGGAGATTGCTTTAAGTAAAATTAAGTTAAATTCTTAATTCTTTGTCAAACTGAAGAAAATCAGTCTTATTGTGCTTTTGTGATCATTGCATTTGTTTTGACACAAAGATAGCAACCCAGAAAAAAATAGCCTCAGTATCAGTGGATTTGCAACACAGTGAACTTAAAACATTCAATGACCTTCAAAGTTGCTCAATTGTTTCTAACCTGAAATGACTGCACAGGAGCCGGTATCCCTTCACCAAGTCATCCTTTATTTACATGAGCACTGTATGTGGACAGCCAGCTCAATCAGTCCCTGAAATGAGAAGATTCTGAATCTTTTTTTTCACGTGTGAGTCTCCTGTTTATATATATTTTTCTTTTTTTTAGCCACCTAACTGCAGTACTGCTTATTTTCCCCAGCACCCATGTTGTGTGTGTGCGCAGGTGTGAGACACAGTGAAAGACAACAGCTGTACAAATCTTTATTCAATTTCCACCACCAGGAAGAAAGGAAACACCCGAGTGGCCAGTGATAAGCAATGCCCTTCACATCACAAGGCAATGCTGCGTGATCTGGGGAGGAGTTAAATCAGAATAGAGTTGAAGGGAGAAATGGAACACCCCACTCCCTCTGGTGCCCACCTCTCTCTGAACAGCTCACCCCTCTATATATACTTTTTCCTTTTGTTTTCTTTTCTTTTTCTTTTTTTTCTTCAAGGAGAGTCCATGCACATACTCACACTGATCCAACTCTTGACAGGGAAAACACCCAAGTGGTCCAATGACAAGCAGTGCCCTTACACTCTTTTTTTCTTCTTTTTTAGAACCTCTGACACTCCTGTTTATCTTTTTTCCTTTTTTATTTAACCCCCACACTACCGCCTAACTGCAGTAGTGCTTATTTTTTTCCCAGCACCCATGGTGTGTGTGTGCAGTTGTGAGACACAGTGAGAGACACAAGGTGCACAAATCTTTATTCAATTTCCACCACCAGGAAGATAGGAAAACATCCGAGTGGCCTGTGACAAGCAATGCCCTTCACATCAAAGGGAAATGCTATGTGATCAAAGTAGTGAAGGGGAGGGCAAGGACTAAATCAAAATAGAGTTGGAGGGGGAAAACCCCTCTATATATTTGTCAGCCATGGCTTCCTCATTGGCCCAGTTTAACAACCCTGATCAAGTATCTCATAATCAATGAGACTCACCTGGTTCCAATTACTACTTAACCAGATCTTGGAAACTAAGTTTATAACTTAAACAAAAATGAATGATTTATTATTAAGAATCAAGCTTTAACAAAACACAGATAAACTACAAGGCTATCTAATTAATATCTAAGCCCAATCTTCTTTGATCATAAACTCTCACTCACACATACCCACAGACAGACAGGCACAGTTAAAGTGAAAAAAGAAAATAAAAGAAATGTAATTTGCTAGTTGAATAACTATTTCCACAATGAAGTAATGAAATCCATTGATGATGGGTTTTGTTACAGGCTCATGAGACTATATACCTTGCTTGAATTCTGAAGCTACCACTCAATTCAACCAGCTTCTGCAGACCTCTGGAGATTTTACTTATTTCTTATAGATTTGGATTCCTTTTCTCAGAACTTTCGACAAGTTGATAATTGAAGAATGACAAGAGAGAATAGAAACCAAAACAAAACTGCTGCCTTCCAAAAACCCAGAGTCAGTTTACTTTTTGTTTTTTTTTGCAATATTCTCTGTGGCTGGTTGGCCAGCACTGCTCCTCCCTTAGAGTCAGAGTCTTACAGCATTGAGACAGGCCCTTTGGCCCAAAATGGTCCATGCCAACCAAAATGCTAACACTATTTCCCTCACTTGGCCCATATCCAACTCAACCTTTCCTATCCATGCATTTCTCCAAATGCCTTTTAAATGTTGTTATTGTACCCACCTTAACCAGTTCTGCTGGCAGCTCATTGTATATGCGTATCACCCTCTGTGCAAAAAAAGTTGCCCCTCAGGTTCCCTATTATTCTTTCCCCTCTAATCTCAAACTGATGCCCTCTAGTTTTTGATTCCCAATCCTGGGAAAAAGACTAAGTGCATTCACTCTATCCATGCCTCCCATGAGCTTATACACTTATGTAAAATCTCTCCTCAGTCTCCTATGCTCTAAAGAAAAAAGTCCTAACTTGTCCAACTCAGACCCTTGAGTCCTGGCAACATCCTGATAAATTTCTTCTGCACTCTCCAGTTTAATAACATCCTTCCAACAGCAGGGTGACCAAAACTGAATACACACTCCAACTCCGGCCTCACCAACATCCTGTACAACTTCTAATCTCAATGCCCTGACTGATGAAGGCCAGTGTGTCAAAAGCCTTCTTTACTGGCCTGTCTACCCATGACTCCACTTTCAAAGAACTGTGCAACTGAACTTCAAGATCCCTCTGTTTCATTTCACTCCTGAAGACCCTGCCATTCACCATGAAACTCCTACCTTGAATTGACATTTCAAAATGCAAGACCTCACACTTATCTATATTAGACTCAATTTGCCGTTCCTCAGCCTACGTCTCCAGCTGATCAGGGTTCTGCTGCAATTTCTGATAACCTTCCTCGCTGTCCACGATACTGCTTATTTTAGTGTCATCTGAAAGTTACTAATCATGTCTTGTACATTCTCACCCAAATCATTGATATTGATAACAAACAGCAATGGGCGCAGCACCAACCTCTGAGTCATGAGTGTCCAGTCCAAAAAGCCTCGTTGCACCATTACTCTCTGGTTTCTACCATCAAACCAATTGTGTATCTAAATTGCCAGCTTTCCTGGATTCCACGTGATCTAACCTTTTATAGCAATGTCCAGCAGTGGACTAATTCAACATCCAACCAGCTGCCAGTCCCTGTGCACAGCAACGTTTCTGTGCCAAAATGTCTGCAGTGTCCTGAGAGCAGTAATTAACATGCATTATCTTTCAGGCCAGTTCCCAATAGAAAAATATATGTCATTTGTTCTCTCAATTTGTTTAAAACAAGCTACTGTTCAAAGTTCAATGCTTAGTTCTCAACCATAACTGGGTTCTAAATCAAAAATATGAAAAAAAAAGATAAATAGTGAGGGTGTCTGGAACACGTAAACAGTTAAATAGTCCTTGAATTGGCAATGTACTATGAAAGCAAAAACAAACTGTTACAGTCAAATGCGAGAGAGAGAGAGAGAGGAGACCCCTTTATTATTTGATCCCTCCTCACCTGGTTGTAAAGTGTCTGTAGGAGCCTGCTGTACACAAATTGGTTGCCATTTTTCCTACATTAGAACAATAATTATATAACAAAAATACTTAATTGGCTATAAGGCATCTTGGGATGTCTGGTCATGCTATTAAATTCAAGTCTTAGTTTTTATAACTTGAGTTTATAGTTATAAGCTGCTACAACTTGTTATTATCAATGTTATGGAAACGATTCAATTTTTTTTAGCAGCATAGAGCTGCAACTTGTGGTAGTTAAGCCCATCATATAATAGAAGAGGCACTTCACTGACTGCAAAGAGCTTTGAGACATCTTGGGGTCATGAAAGGTACTATAAAAGTGCAAGTCTTCCTGGCTGTATACACAAAAGATAAACTTGGCAAAACTGCCCATAAAACAGCTCAACCCTTCAGGCTATATGTGGAATCTAAGACAGTGATCAAATGAACTTTTTATACTGGGTCTCAGAGCTTTGGCTGTTCTGACCTTGAACCACCAGTTAAACAGTGTGGATCAACAGGGAACTATTTCTTCACTTAACTGCCTTTCCCTGCAATAAGTGCTTAGAAATTCAGTGGAAGGGAAACAGTAAGCAGAAATTCTATTATGCTGTTGGACATCCTTATCTTCAAGTCCCACTCGAGAGATCTAAGTTCCTAATGGGCTGAATTTTGATTGGGGTGATGGAGGGTGGAGGATCATAATATGCCAAATGAAGGTTTGGTGGATGGGGTTGAAGTGCCCATCAACTTCCCTTCCTGACATTGTGGAATTTTATCAGTGGCAGGGTGGTGAAGGATGTACCTCATAGACAACATCCCAGATGCGACCATCACTATCCTTGGATGAGCTCTGTTGCAGCAGCTGAATAATCCACCACAAGTGGCAATGCAGTGGTAAACAGTCAGGATAAAATTGTTGTGGGAATGTTGAACATGAAATCTCATGGCATTGGGTCAAACATGGGCAAGGAAACCTACTAAGTGAATGGTCATCATTTTGAGTAGAGAGGTTTCTTTTTTATGTAATTTATGCAGTTCTGAAATTCAGTGGGCTGAATTTAATTTTTTTTGGTTAGATGTGAGTTTCATTGAGGATCTTGTTCTGGAGGACTTTATATTGGAGGATTTCTTGCTACAATTCCTAGTGAGATCTCTTGCCACTTCTTACCAAAGTAACCTCGCTAATGATCAACCTGCCCTTCTTGTCCGATTCTGGTCCCATTTTACCTCAGCCCATTCCCAAAGGAACTCACCACTCTCTGGATATCTGTCAGAACAATGCAATTCTTGAGCAATGGCATTTTGAAGTTGCCATGTTTGGGGTAGACATTAAGTCTGAGGAAGAGGAAAACATCAGACAATTCTCTTAAAAAGTAGAATCAAGCGGCCTGGTTGTTTGACTGCATTAAATAGTAAGGCAAGGCATGGATGATGCAGGGAGGCGGTGAGTGAGTGAGTGAGTGCTCAGAGGGAAAGCAGTGCTGAGATGCAACCTGGTCCAATCTGTGAGCTGGGTGATTGTCCAGATGCTCAAAGTGCCCTTACAGCAGCCTTTCAATACTAGTTACCAGTGCAATGCAAATCTGTGCTTCCTAAACATTGTGCATTGGATTTTAGAAGCGCTATGAAGATATTGAGGGGTTGGCAATTACTGGATACCAATCTCTGTGAGGGGTGCATGTGACTGATGTTTGTGGATCAAATCCTGTGATGTTGTGCATGATGAGGAACATGAAGGCTCTTTGCAGTCAGTTGCAAGCTGATGTTGCCAAAAACCCACTCTGACATCTATGTCAAGAATTCTTTGCACTTAGATTGCTTGTGGTGAGTGGTAGGATGGCATTTTATTAAGGCAAGATATGCAGTTTGATTGTTGACAAGCAAGAAACCTCTTGTGGACATCTCCCATGAACCTGTCACAGTTCTCACCACAGCTCATCTAGTTCAAATCCCTCTAAGATTCCATCACTTGTTTATAAACAGGATTGCAACTTTGTCACATAGAATGCAGAAAGAAAATCATTTCCTCTTACTTTTGGAACAAAATGCTACCCTGTGGGGATAGATTTTCAGCAATGTGTATTTGTTTTCCAAATATAATTTAAACCAAATTTAATTTTGCAAGTAGACAAACACATTACTTTCCAAGAAACTCATTTAAATAAGCATGTATTGTACAGCATTTGCAATTACAACCTCCATTCATTGACTTATACTGCTTACAATGTTTACCACAAATGCCTACAAGGCAGCAGAGTACTCATTGCACTCCAGCCTTCATCTAGAAGTGATCTTTTACTTAAATTCAGCAAAAAAATCTTCCCATCAAATGTATCTATTGCATGTTCCTTTCATCACATTCACTATGGGATGGATGTTGACAAGTAGCAATAACTGATGTCATTTTAATTTCTCTCTGTCAGGTAATTAATTCCTGGTGCAAGTACTGGAAGGCATGGCAGAGTGCTGCATTAGTGGCTCAATGAAGCAGTCAACCAGCTATATGAGGTAACAATCCTCAACTTTACACTCAAATCCCTGCATGACATCATTCCTTACCATTTACACAGCCTCCCCGGCACTATAAGCTTCACAGCCACTATGCTCCACAAAGTCTGTCATTCTTATACAGTTCCAGCTTTAATTACTTCACTATAAGTTGCTTTGTTTTCAGCTGCCAAAGCCCTAAGCTCTGGAATTCCATCTTTGCTTCTCTCTCCTCCTTTAAAAAAAATTCTTAAAACATATCTTCTTGCCAAGCATTTGACCATCTATTCTAATTCCTCTTTTAGTGGCTTGCAATGAAAAATGTGTTTTTTTAACATTCTTATTAAATGAGGCCATGTCTCTCACTTGGAATGCCAGTCTGTGTTATCTGCTGGAAAATCATATATTTCTACTAATTTCCAACAGAATCCTGTGATATCAAGCTAAGTTTATTCATTTGTTTACATTGTAGCTGCATTGTACACTACTATCTTTTTTCTGGTACCTCTATTATAGCTTACTGCTATCCGAAAAGAAGCACAACTTCATGGTAGAATTCGATAAGCTGAAAGTTAATTTTCTCATACACAACATAGCTAAAACAAGCAAACAAAATCCTTATTCCTTGTATAAACAATTAGGAGTAATTTTAGAATGCAAGACTCCAGATGGTGAGTAAATCCTAGGAGCCTAATTTTGCAAAATTACTCCCAATGAATCTTACAAGATTGCAGTAATAATAAAAAATGTTTAAAAATCCACCATATTACTGTTTATTTTAAGAACATATGGTGAATTCTTATTTAATTAAGAGTGAATTTCCAATTTTGATGTACAATTATCCATGCTTTGTTCATTAAATTTCTGAAATTCTGAAAAAATTCTGAAACTGGAGCTCTGGAATCTGACATTACACAGAGGAAAAGAAAAGATTGATTATAATTTTTTGGGTCCCTTTGGTTTCTGTCATTGTACTGGTGAAACTACAACCTAATTTTAAAAAAGCCTTTTAAAACAATATTGTTTATCCAAAAAAAACAGAAATTGACAGCACATTTTGGAACATTCTGGTTAAGTACAGATTTGGATCTTCTACTCTTAGTCATTTCAGAACCTTGAGCAATGATATATATCCTTTATGTTATGTAATATGCAATTTCTATGAAAGAAAAATAGGAATACTAATGCATTCTGTGATGTCAACTGAAAGCAGGTTGAGTACTTGGAGATTTCCTTTTTTTAAAAAAAATTGACAGAATCCCTGGAGCACTGAAATATTGTTTTAGATGTTGAATACTCATTTCAAAAGGACACTGCTGGAGAAGCCTTTTCAGCAACATTTCACCTAGATTCTTAAAGTAACCATTTAAAATAATATTGCCACTTACCTACTCTTTATATAATAATGCTCCTATGCTGCTGATATTGCTCATTCCATGTTGCTTCACCACCCAGGCATAAAGGCAATTCAAATCTGTATAATTATCATATTAAAGCTGTTCTTCATCTGCTAGCCCACCTTGGGTGCGTCAGCCACATTTTATACTGCACTGCTTATGTAAGTATTTCTTTAGGCATCTCTTTACTTTCAAGTTTTTAAAGAGATCAGTGGTGCTGGAAGAGCACAGCAGTTCAGGCAGCATCCAACGAGCAGAGAAATCGACGTTTCAGGCAAAAGCCCTTCATCAGGAATAAAGCTTTATTCCTGATGAAGGGCTTTTGCCCGAAACGTCAATTTCGCTGCTCGTTGGATGCTGCCTGAACTGCTGTGCTCTTCCAGCACCAATGATCCAGAATCTGGTTTCCAGCATCTGCAGTCATTGTTTTTACCCTTTTAATGAGATCAGCAGAGGAACCAGTATGTTGGCACCTTACTCACAATGTCTTTTACCTGTATGTGCATGCAGGAAGACATCATTGTACAAATTAGGAACAGACTGTTCACATTCAAGCCTGCTCCACTGTAGAATAAGATCATGGCAGGGATGATCGTGGCCTCATTTCCATTGACGCATGATAACTCTCAACTCCCTTGATATTCAAGAATCTATCTATTTCTGCTTTTAAAAATATTCAATGACTGCCTCCATTGCTCTCTCTGATGAAGAAAGTTCAAATGACCTTCTGAAAAAAAAACCAAAATGTGCTCACATTTATCTTAAATGGAAGACACTCTTATTTTTAAACTGTCTCCCTTATCTGTGGGTCTCTCCCTTTCAACATGATCCTATCAAATACTGTCAGGATTTTATGTCTCAATAAGATCACCTCTTTTTATAACCTCAAATGGATATATATCCAGTCTGTCCAACCTTTCCTGTGGTGGGCGGCACGGTGGCACAGTGGTTAGCACTGCTGTCTCACAGCGCCTGAGACCCGGGTTCAATTCCCAACTCAGGCGACTGACTGTGTGGAGTTTGCACATTCTCCCCGTGTCTGCGTGGGTTTCCTCCAGGTGCTCCGGTTTCCTCCCACAATCCAAAGATGTGCGGGTCAGGTGAATTGGCAATGCTAAATTGCCCGTAGTGTTAGGTAAGGGGTAAATGTAGGGGTTGCGCTTTGGCGGGTCGGTGTGGACTTGTTGGGCCAAAGGGCCTGTTTCCACACTGTAAGTAATCTAATCTAATCCTCATAAGGTAGTCCCTTACATCACAGCTGTCAATTGCATGAACCTTTCCTGAACTATTTTGAATGAATGTATCTCCTTTCTCAAATAAAGAGATCAAAAATGTACAGAGAACTCCAGAAGTAGTATCATCAATGCCCTGTAAAACATCTTTATTTTTGTACTCTATTCCCTTTGCAATAACTATTCGATCTAACTTCCTAATCACTTGCCATACCTACACACCAACTTTGTGATTTATAAGTTTGACACACAGATCCCTTTCTACCTCAGAATACTATAATCTCTCTCCTTTTGAATAATATGCTATTCCTCTACCCTTCCTGCCACATCAAATTCCATCCATTAAGTTTCTGTCCACTCACTTGAACTATCTATATCCCTTGTATACCTCCACAATTTATTATTTCACCTATTTTTGTGTCATTCGCAACATTAGCAACCATACATTTGGTTCCTTAGAATTTTAGAATCCCTACAGCGTGGAAACAGGCCCTTCAGCCCAACAAGTCCACACTGACACTCCGAAGAGTCTCCTAGCCAGACCCATTACTCTATATTTATCCATGATTAATGCGTCTAACCTACACATCCCTGAACACTATGGGCAATTTAGCATGGCTAATTCACCTAACCTGCACATTTTTGGATTGTGGGAGAAAACCAGAGCACCCAGAGGAAACCCACACAGACATGGGGAGAAAATGCAAACACCACTCAGACAGTCGCCCAAGGCTGGAATTGAACCAGGGTCCCTGATGCTGTGATGCAGTAGTACTAACCACTGCACCACCGCGCTGCCCATTTCTTCATCCAAGTAATTAATATGAATAGCTGAGATCTTAGCACAAATCCTTGTGACAGAGCACATCTCACATCTTGACAACCCTAAAATGACTTGTCTATGGGTCACTCTGTTTTCTATTAGCTAACTAAACCTCTTTTCAAGCTATTTTGATACCCCTGATACAAAGAGCTCACACTCTGCACAGTAACCTTTGTGGTGCCTTGTCAAATGTCTCTTAGAAATAGAATTATAGCACACCAGCTGGTTCCCTTTCACCCAAATTACTTACTAATTCCTCAAAACTCCAATATGGAAATGTGATTCCCAGTCTGACCATTGTGGCACAGACAACCTCACACAGGGAAACTCACACCTTCAATACATTATCTGGGCTGACATGACATCAATTATTAAAGTTCACTTCAGAATGTAACTTCACAAATGCGATTTGTGAAAGAACTGAAACCAACATGGCCATTCGAAAAGATGAGAGACTTAACAAACAATCCAGGTCTTTTTCAATATATAATTTCAGTTAAATCACACTGTAAATTTTTGCTATAAATTCCATGTCTTACAATCTCATTCTCCATGACCACCTGATGAAGGAGCAGCGCTCCAATAGCTAGTGCTTCCAAATAAATCTGTTGGACTATAACCTGGTGTTTTGTGATTTTTAACTTTGTACACCCCAGTCCAACACCGGCATCCCAAAATCATAAATGCCAGGAAGGTATGATGAAGCTATATAGGGCAGCTGGAGGACAGTGTACAATAAGTCTGTGTGCCACACTGTGAATGCGTTGGAGAAGTGTAAAACTGATTTGTGAATGATTCCAGGGATCAGAAACTCTAGTTATTAAGATAGCTTGGAGGTGTTGGGAGTGCTTTCCTTGAGAAGATGAAGCATCAAAAGGTTTGTTGCTTATCTCACCCAGCTTGTTAAACTTAAATTGTTAACATGGCGCTCAACTTTATAAAAGCACTCCATGAATAAAACACTGAGTCTGGATTAGTATTAAACACTTGAAGCAAGCAAAATAACAGCTGGCCAAATTGGGGTCAGAATTTAGTTATGCAATTAGGAGTATTTTCCAAGGTAAGTGATTGCAATATGATTACTGTAGAGAGAATTAACAGATGAAATTGTTAATATTGTGGATTTTTTCTGAATTAGAATTCAAGGTTTTCTGCATTACAATTTTCAAATGTGTTTCTACATGTAGGATAATGTGGAGAAGGTCTTGCAACAAATCTCTGAGCACTGGAACCTCCATCACTATCCACAGCTTCAGGATAAAACTTGCATGAAAAAGAGCACATTACAATAGCAACTTGGATCTTTTTAAACTAGTTAGCCAACAGCATGGACTCTGATCCTTGTTATGTGAGGGTGATTTTAGGTCCTGCCTTCTCGTCCTATCAATAGTGAAAATTATAGCTGTGGATCAGACCTGCCTTTGGACAGACAACTTGATGAGAAAAGAAAGAAGATGTACAATATTACAGAAAACCTTGACATATCTGGAAGCATAGTTTCTCTGCTTTCTACAGTATTCTGTATATCTTTATTGAGTACTTTTTGAGGTACATCGTTTTGAGCTTTAGGAACTGTACTAATTAAGTTGCTCCAAACAGTATTTCTCTTTTATTCTGAAGTTTGGACTTATTGCTCTCTGCTATATTGTTTCCAATTCCTGGATGACCCCTTACTTCACATAGATTAGAATGTATGCAGCATTTTGGTTGCAACCTGGCCACAATGCTGTTCAGCAGATATAAATTCTAAGATCAGGCTCATAGTAAATGATATATGTGCATTCCTGTTGAGAGCAGCATTTTAATATGACCTTCTCACACCAACTATAATAGCTAGTAAAACTCTGCACAGAAGAAATTGATTAATACTTGCTTTCTATGTCTCAGTGCTGTAATTATAAAATTTGCTACAAATATATCCAACTTTTGTTGTTGCCACTTTATAATTCACATAATAGCTCAACCAAGGCTGAACTCACCATTACATACATGACAATAATATACCAAAGAGCATTGAGCACCTTTCCAAAGTGGTAAATTCCCACATAATATGAATATCTTAACTTTACAAGCTATTGAGATGAAATGCTAAATTGACTGAAAGTAGGCTATGAATAAGGTGCTCAGCTCTGTCATGTATCCTCTACATTATTCATTACATTCATTCCTTGTACACTTCATGCTAATTTAGATATTTTAGGTTACATTGTATTAGAACCAGTTTCACAACATTAATTTTACAAATTAAAACGCTCGAGTATAAATCTTAAATTAAGATGCAAAATGTCTAGAATAGGTAGAAAATGGTTATTAACAATCTACAATATGAATGACCTTGTCATATTCTTCATTCATTTTCTAGAATGGACTATTTTTAGTTTGTTTTTGTCACTCACTTGTCATCATGAATAACTTAATAGTTACATATTCAAAGTTTTGAGCATAATGTTGACTGAGAAATTATGTTGGGTTATATCGAATGTTGATAAACCAAACATATGAATATTTTCTTTTACTCCTCCATGGAATCTAAGAACTGTATTAATTGCTGATTACTAATTGTACAGCAGTGTAGCTTGCTAGGTCATTTCAGAGGGCGAAAGTGAGGACTGCAGATGCTGGAGATTAGATTCAAGATTAGAACAGTGCGGGAAAAGCACAGCAGGTCAGGCAGCATCGGAGGAGCGGGAAAATCGAAAAGATAATCTTATTGAATGGTGGAGCAAGCTTGAAGGGCCAGATGGAACTGTACTAATTAAGTTGCTCCAAACAGTATTTCTTCAGGCAGTAGCCCTTCATCAGGAATCTTTGAGGAGAAAGTGAGGTCTGCAGATGCTGGAGATCAGAGCTGAAAATGTGTTGCTGGAAAAGCGCAGCAGGTCAGACAGCATCCAAGGAGCAGGAGATTCGACGTTTCGGGCATAAGCCTGAAGAAGGGCTTAGGCCCGAAACGTCGAATCTCCTGCTTCTTGGATGCTGCCTGACCTGCTGCGCTTTTCCAGCAACACATTTTCAGCTTCATCAGGAATCATCAGGAAACAATTGAAAATAGGAACAGAAGTAGTCTGTTCAGCCCTTTGAGCTTGATTCCCCATTTAATAGAAGCATGGCTGATCCAACATTCCTCATATCCATTTTCCTACACTTTCCTCATAATCCTCGATTCCTCGATAATTTGAGAATCTATCCACCTCAAACTTAAATATACACAAGGACTCTGTCCTGACAGCTTTCTCTGGTAAGGAGTTCCAAAGATAATCAGCCCTCTGAGAAGAAATTTCTCCTCATCTCAGTTTTAAATTGGCACTCCTTTATTGTGAGCCTGTGCCCCTCTCCCATGAAGGGAAACATGCTCTCAGCATTTACCCTGTCAAGGCCCTTAAAAATCCACATCTTTCAATGAGATCACCTCTCGTTCTTCTAAACTCCAGTGAGCAAAGACCCAACTTGTTTAGCAATTGCTAATTCCCTTCATACCACGGATCACTCTCATGAAGCTTCTCTGAACCACTTCCAAAATGATATCTCTCCACAGATAAGTAGACCAAATTTCTCACAGTCCTTCAGATGTGGCCTCATTAACACCTTGTACAGCTTCAGTAAGACTTTCCTACCTTTACACTCCAACCCCTTTGAAAAATGGTCCAACATTTCATTTCATTTCATTCCTGAAGAAGGGCTCAGGCCCAAAACGTCGATTCTCCTGCTCCTTGGATGCTGCCTGACCTGCTGCGCTTTTCCAGCAACACATTTTCAGTTCTGATCTCCAGCATCTGCAGTCCTCACTTTTTCCAACATTTCATTAACCTTCCTGATTACCTGCTGCACTTGTGTGCTAGCTAACTGTTTAAATAATATTCTGTTCATTTTAGAATGTAGAACATAGAACATAGAAAAATACAGCGCAGTACAGGCCCTTCGGCCCTCGATGTTGCGCCGACCGAAGCCTACCCTAACCTACACTAGCCCAATAACCTCCATATGCTTATCCAATGCCTGCTTAAATGACCATAAAGAGGGAGAGTCCACCACTGCTACTGGCAGGGCATTCCATGAACTCACAACCCGCTGAGTAAAGAATCTACCCCTAACATCTGTCCTATACCTACCACCCCTTAATTTAAAGCTGTGTCCCCTAGTAACAGCTGACTCCATTAGCGGAAAAAGGTTCTCACTGTCAACCCTATCTAAACTCCTAATCATCTTGTACACCTCTATCAAATCTCCCCTAAACCTTCTTTTCTCCAATGAGAACAGCCCCAAGTGCCTCAGCCTTTCCTCATATGATCTTCCTACCATGCCAGGCAACATCCTGGTAAACCTCCTCTGCACTCGTTTCAATGCCTCCACATCCTTCCTATAGTATGGCGACCAAAACTGCACACAATACTCCAGATGAGGCCGCACCAGAGTCTTATACAACTGCAACATGACCTCAGGACTCCGGAACTCAATTCCTCTACTAATAAAGCCCAGAACACCATATGCCTTCTTCACAGCACTATTTACCTGGGTGGCAACTTTCAGAGATCTGTGTACATGGACACCAAGATCCCTCTGCTCATCCACACTACCACGTAGCCTACCGTTAGCCCAGTAATCCATCTTCTTGTTACTCCTACCAAAGTGAATGACTTCACACTTAGCTACATTGAACTCCATTTGCCACCTTTCTGCCCAGCTCTGCAACTTATCTATATCCCGCTGTAACCTGCCACATCCTTCTTCGCTGTCCACAACTCCACCGACTTTCGTGTCATCCGCAAACTTGCTCACCCAGCCTTCAAGCCCCTCCTCTAGGTCATTTATAAAAATGACAAACAGCAATGGTCCCAAAACAGATCCTTGTGGAACACCGCTAGTAACTGCACTCCAAGATGAACCTATACCATCAACTACTACCCTCTGTCTCCTTCCAGCCAGCCAATTCCTAATCCAAACCTCTAATGCACCCTCAATGCTATACCTCCATAGTTTTTGCATTAGCCTGCCATGGGGTACCTTATCGAACGCCTTGCTAAAATCCATATACACCACATCTACTGCTTTACCCTCATCCACTTCCTTGGTCACCTTCTCAAAGAACTCAATAAGGTTTGTGAGGCACAACCTGCCCTTCACAAAACCATGCTGACTTTCCTTGATCACATTATTCCTATCCAGATGTTCATAAATCCTATCCCTTACAATTCTCTCTAAGACTTTGCCCACAACAGAAGTGAGACTCACTGGCCTATAGTTACTAGGGCTATCCCTACTCCCTTTCTTGAACAAGGGGACCACATTCGCTATCCTCCAGTCTTCTGGCACTATTCCCGTCGACAACGACGATATAAAAATCAAGGCCAATGGCTCCGCTATCTCCTCCCTAGCTTCCCAGAGGATCCTAGGATAAATGCCATCAGACCCAGGGGACTTATCTATTTTCATCCTTTCCAATATTCCCCAGACCTCTTCCCTACATGCCTCAAGGCCATCCATTCTAATCACTTGTGTCTCAATATTCACATCAGCAACAGCGTCCTGTTCCTGAGTGAATACTGACGAAAAGTATTGATTTAGTGTCTCTCCAATCTCCTCCGCCTCCACGCACAACTTCCCACTACTATCCTTGACTGGACCGATACCTACCCTAGTCATCCTTTTATTCCTGACATACCTATAGAAAGCCTTTGGGTTTTCCCTAATCCTACCAACTAAGGACTTTACATGTCCCCTTCTCGCTGCTCTTAGCTCTCTCTTTAGATCCTTCCTGGCTACCTTATAACTCTCAATCGCCCCAACTGAACCTTCACGCCTCATCTTTACATAGGCCGCCCTCTTCCCTTTCACAAGGGATTCCAATTCCTTATTAAACCACGGCTTTCTCACAAGACCCTTTACTCCCTGCCTGACTGGTACATACTTATCAAGGACACCCATTAGCTGTTCCTTGAACAATCTCCACATATCATTTGTGTTCTTCCCTTGAAGCCTATTTTTCCAATCCACGCATCCTAAGTCATGCCTCACAGCATCATAATTTCACTGCCCCCAGCTATAACTCTTGCCCTGCAGTGCACACTTATCCCTCTCCATCACTAGAGTAAAAGTCACCGAGTTGTGGTCACTGTCCCCGAAGTGCTCACCTACGTCCAAGTCTAACACCTGGCCTGGTTCATTACCTAGAACCAAATCCAGTATAGCCTCACCTCTTGTTGGCCTGTCTACATATTGTGTCAGGAAACCCTCCTGCACACATTGGACAAACATCGACCCATCTAACGAACTCGAGCTATAGCTTTCCCAGTCAATATCTGGGAAGTTAAAGTCCCCCATAACAACCACCCTGCTACTTTCACTCTTCTCCTGAATCATCCTTGCAATACTTTCCTCTACTTCTCTCGGACTATTAGGAGGCCTGTAGAAAACTCCGAACAGGGTGGCCTCACCTTTCCTATTTCTAACGTCAGCCCAAACTACCTCAGATGGCAGGTCTTCCTCCATCGTCCTTTCCACCACTGTAATACTATCCTTGACAAGCAATGCCACACCTCCCCCTCTTTTACCCCCATCTCTGACCCTACTAAAGCATTTAAACCCTGGAACCTGCAACAGCCATTCCTGTCCCTGTTCTACCCACGTCTCTGTAATGGCCACAACATCGAAGTCCCAGGTACCAACCCACGCTGCAAGTTCACCTACCTTATTTCTTATACTTCTGGCATTGAAGTATACACACTTCAAGCCACCTTCCTGTTTACAGACACCCTCCTTCGAGATCGATGCCATGTTCCTAACCTCCCTACACTCAAGGTCCTGTACCCTAAAGCTACAGTCCAGCTTCCCATGCCCCTGCAGAGTTAGTTTAAACCCTCCCAAAGAGCACTAGCAAACCTCCTCCCAAGGATACTGGTGCCCTCAGATTCAGGTGTAGACCATCCTGTTTATAGAGGTCCCACCTTCCCCAGAAAGAACCCCAGTTGTCCAGAAACCGGAATCCGTCCCTCCTGCACCATCCCTGTAGCCACGCATTTAACTGTTCTCTCTCCCTGTTCCTCGACTCTCTATCACATTGCACGGGTAACAAACCAGAGACAACAACTCTGTTCGTTCTAGCTCTGAGCTTCCAACCTAGCTCCCTGAAAGCCTGCCTAACATCCTCACCCCTCTTCCTACCTATGTCGTTGGTGCCAACGTGGACCACGATCTGGGGCTGCTCTACCTCGCCCTTAAAGACCCGGAAAACACGATCAGAGACATCACGTACCCTTGCACCTGGGAGGCAACATACCAATCGAGAGTCTCTGTCGCCCCCGCAAACCGCCTATCTGTGCCCTTCACTATTGAGTCCCCAATAACTATCGCTCTACCTTTCTCCACCCTTCCCTTCTGAGCAACGGGGACAGGCTCCGTGCCAGAGGCCTGAACCTGGTAAGTCATCCCCCCCACAAGTATCCAAAACAGTATACTTGTTCTTGAGGGGAATGACCGCAGGGAGTCCCTGCACTGGCTGCTTCCTCCCACTCCCCCTCACTGTCACCCATCTCTCTATAACTTTCGGAGTAACTATTTCCCTAAAGCTCTGATCTATGACCACCTCTGCCTCCCGAAGGATCCGCAGTTCATCCAACTCCAGCTTCAGTTCCCTAACACGGTCTTGGAGGAGCTGGAGATGGGTGCACTTCTTGCAAGTGTAATCAGTAGGGACGTAATGGCTTCCCTCACCTCATACATGTTGCAAGAGGAACATTGCACTGCCTTCGCTGCCATCCCTCTAAAAGGTAAACTTTAAAAAGAAAACTGGATCTAAAGAAACAAACAAGCAAAATGCAGCACTTACCTGCTTACCACAACGGGTCTTATTATTAGGTTAGAGGAGGAGGGCAGGTGGGAGGCTCTACCCCTGTAGTGCCTCGGGTTCCTCGCCTGCGCGCTTTTATAAGAAAAAAAAACCTTCCCAGGTAAGCTAGCGCAACACCAGCTTCCGGGTCCGCTAGGCGCTTAAAAAAACTTTAAATTTTAGCCGTTAAAAAAACAATAACTGGACTATACTGCGACTTAAAACAAATACCACCAGACAGCCGTTACCTGCTCCGCCGTTCTCTCTTCCCGCACAAACAACTCCACATTTTCCCAAATTGTACTCCATTTGCCATCTTTTTACCCACTTACTTAATCTATCAATAACTCTCAGTATCTGCTTATATCTCCTCACAACCTGCCTTTCCATTTATTTTGTGCCATCTGCAAATTTGGCTACAGCATATTCACTTCCTTTCTGTTTACGTATTGTAAACAGTTCTGGCTCCAGCATTGATCCTTGTGGAACCTGACTGGTCACAGGGTTGCCAATGTGAAAAAAAATCCCTTATCCTCATTTACTGTTTCCTGCCCATTAGCTAATTATCATGAATTTGAAGGTGTATACTGTATCTTTAAGAGAGTGTGAAAGCTGTTTTACAGTGAGAGCTTGTGGGCACCTGTCATGTGACTGACTAGCAGTCTCAGCCTGTACTGGAAAATTGAAAATAAACATTTGGTTGTGAAACAAATACCTGAGTTTTGGTTGCTGTTTTGACAACCATTTGAATTTAGCCAATCAGTTTAAATTATGTCCCAGAATACCAAATCCCAATCGAGTTTGAATTTATTGTTTCTGCCAACCTCAAACCAATGAGGTAATCCGATGTTTGGGGTCTAAAAGAAACAGACGTTTTGACAGTTAGAGAGACCAACTGCCATTGCCAGAGTAACTGCCAGCAACAATGGTACCTTTTCAAACACAAAAGACTAAAGATGACCCAGGGAGATCTACAGCAGAGAAAGACAGACACCAACGATGACATCTAATATGTGGTTTTGAAATTAAGTTGATGCAATTTTAATGCAGGTTTTTATCAGATCGGTATATTGGTATAGAGTGGAGGTAGATAATGAGAATTTAAGAGAAAGGAGGCTTAGAGAACATAAGAACTAGGAGCAGGAGTAGGCCATCCGGCCCTTCAAGCTTGCTCCACCACTCAATAAGATTATCTTAGCTCCACATTCCTGCATTTTCACCATATCCCTTAATTCCTTTAATTTTTAAAAGTTGTTACGACACGGGGTAAACTCTCCTGCTTACTGCAAACCAGCAACACAGAAAAGATTTATGCTGTGCAGTAATCTGTGAAAATTCTAGCGGCCAAGAACTAGTTAAAGTAAAAATTAACAACTTTATTCTTAAAGTATAACAGAGAATAATTAACTAACAACTATTCACAACTCCTTTCTAACCTACCATTTACTTTCCCTTCTATAATACTAGTCCAATAAAACTCCTGATTACAATTCACAAAACAAACTTCTTATCTCAAAACCAGGCAGCTTTCAGTTTTCTATGCATTCCTGTCTTCTTCTTCTTGGGGATTCTGCTTCACAAGTTACTGATCGCTAAAGATACTTTTATGACAGCTTTTTTCAGACAGTCTTTACTTGGCATTTCTCCTCTCAATTGTTCAATTCTCCCCAGTCTTATACCCCCAAAACATTGGATTGTATTGTTGGCTTTTAAGATGGTCAATTTACTAAATTCAAACTGGATTGGAGTTTGGTTTTTTTTTGGGTATAATTTAAACTGATTGGCCTAATTTGAATCTGTTTTGGTGTTTCCAGGCAACCAGCTACCCTAGCTACCCCAGTGACTGGAGCACATGTTACTTTGTATCTTCTTTCAGAACACTTGGTGCTGTCAATTAGTTTTTGCTAGCTTTTAACTCTCTTAAAGGAACAGTACGTCCGCATCTTCATAACAAAAGTTTCTACCTTAGCTTTAAAATCGATTACTGAAGTTATATCAACTACTTCTTTGGGCAAGGAATTCCATAGATTAACAGTTCTCTGGGTGAAAAAGTTCCTTCTCAATTCAGTTCTAAACATGCTTCCTGTATCTTGAGGCCATACCCTCTTGTCCGAGTCTCACCAGTTGTTGTTTAATGTTCATTTTTAGAGTTAAAGAATAAATTGATATTTTTACTTTAAATAGTAGAATTTGGGAGTTATCTGTCGCTCATACTTTAACAGATTACAAGGTCAGGTGAGCTTTTCTGGGTGTTTGGTTTAATTTACTACATTCAATGCCATGGGCTCTTAATTTATCATTTAACCTTTTTGAATGCATTCTGGAAATCCAAATACAACATATCTACTGGTTTCCCTCTATTCATTCTTGTTGAGACTTTAGATTCCCTAAACTGTCCCATCCTTTTATTTTCTGATAACAATTAGCCCCATCACTAACCTGCAATTCTACTTTCTCCTTTATCTTTGATTGACTTTCCATGCAATGACTCCACCCTCCTCACTATTTACTTTAAAGCACTATCTACAGCCTTAGTTATGTGATTCACCAGGACTCTGGTTCCACTTGCCCTCTTGTTCTTTCTTTATCATATTTTCAGCACCTCTCTCCAGGAATATTTAATGCTCTGTCCTGCCTTTCCTTGCGCCAGGTCTCTGTTATTGTCAAAACTTCCGATTTCCATATGGCAATCTGGGCCTACACTCAGCAATCTTATCTACTATACTCCATGCAATCATATACGTACACAGGAACCCTGATTCAGACGTCATCAGTTTCTTTCTTAATCCTGCTTTATCTATTAACTTTTATTCTCTATTCTAGTGCTGTCTCTCCAAATATTTTGTGAATCCTCATATTCTTGTCTAATCTTCTCTCTTGGTTCCTACATTCCTGCCAAGTTAGGTTAAAGCCTTCCCAATAACACTAGCAAAACACACTGCAAGGAACTCCATCCCAACTCTGTTCAGCTGCATGCCATTCCACTTTTACAGGTACGATCTTCTGCAGAGCCAGTCCAGTGTTCAAGAATCTAAAATGCTCCCTCCTGTATCATCTTTCCAGCCATGAATTCATATGCTGCATCCTTTAACTTCTGTACTTGTTTGCATGTGGCACTGGTGATTCTACATGCTACTGCTTGATAATTTCCTGTGTAGAGTCATTGGGACCTACAGCACAGAAACAGGCCCTTTGGCTCATCAAGTCTGTGCCAGTCAAAAACAAGCAGTAAAAAGTGAGGTCTGCAGATGCTGGAGATCAGAGCTGAAAATGTGTTGCTGGTCAAAGCACAGCAGGTTAGGCAGCATCCAAGGAATTTCCTGTTCCATGGATGCTGCCTAACCTGCTGTGCTTTAACCAGTCAAAAACAAGCACCTAAGTATTCTAGCATGGGCTCCATTAAATAGCTAACATAATTCTGATTCTGACTGCAGAACAAGACTCCTCCCCCTCGGTGGTGGGGAAGTTGCTGGAGAGGGTACTGAGAGATAGGATCTATTTATATTTGGAAAGACATGAGCTTATCGGTGATGGGCAACATGGTTTTGTGCGGGGGAGATCGTACCTTACCAGCTTGATAGAGTTCTTCGAGGAAGTTGTTAGATGAAGGAAGGGCTGTTGATGTCATACACATGGACTTTAGTAAGGTGTTTGATAAAGTTCCCCATTGCAGACTAATGGAGAAAGTGAAGTCACATGGTGTGCAGGGTGTTCTAGCTAGGTGGATAAAGGACTGGTTGAGCAATAGGAGACAGAGAGTAGTATTTGAAGGGAGATTCTCAAAATGGAGAAAGGTGAGCAGTGGTGTTCCACAGGGGTCAGTATTGGGGCCATTGTTGTTTGTAATATACATAAATGATCTAGAAGAGGGCACTGTTGGTATGATCAGCAAGTTTGCAGATGACACAAAGATCGGTGGAATGGCAGAAAGCATAAGGGACTGTCAGAAAATACAAGAGGATATGCATAGACTGGAGAGTTGGGCGGAAAATGGCAGATGGCTTTCAATCCAGACAAATGTGAGGTGATGCATTTAGGCAAGTCTAATTCTAGAGCGAATTATACAATGAATGGAAGAGCCTTGGGAAAAGTTGATGGGCAGAGAGATCTGAGAGTGCAGGTCCATTGTACCCTGAAGGTTGCTGCACAGGTGAATAGAGTGGTCAAGAAGGCATATAGTATGCTTACCTTCATCGGACGGGGTATTGAGTATAAGAGCTGGCAAGTCATGTTAAAATTGTACAAGACATTGGTTCGGCTGTACTTAGAATACTGCGTACAGTTCTGGGTGCCACATTACCAAAAGGATGTGGACGCTTTGGAGAGGATGCAGAGAAAGTTTACGAGGATGTTGCCTGGAATGGAAGGTGCTAGCTATGAAGAGAGGTTGAGTAAGTTAGGTTTATTTTCACTAGAAAAAAGGAGATTGAGGGGGGACCTGATTGAGGTTTACAAAATCATGAAGGGTATGGACAGGGTGGATAGAGACAAACTTTTTCCCAAGGGGTGGAAAGTTTAAGGGGGATACATGCGGTAAGTACTTCACACAGAGGGTGGTGGGCATTTGGAACGCGTTGCCAGCAGTGGTGGTAGAGGCAGGCGCGGTAGATTCATTTAAGATGCGTCTGGACAGATGCATAGGTAGGTGGGGAGCAGAGGGATACAGATGCTTAGGAATTGACCGACAGGTTTAGACAGTACATTTGGATCGGCTCAGGCTTGGAGAGCCGAAGGGCCTGTTCCTGGGCTGTAAATTTTCTTTGTTCTTTGTTCCATGCCTACATCACCGATACCATCAAGACCTCTGGCTGTTAACCCTTCCTATAAAGAATGTCTCTAAGCTGTGATGACAATCCTTGACCATGGCACCAGGCAGACAACATACCATCTTAGAGTAATGTTTACAGTCACAGAAATGCCTCTGTGGCATTTCTTTTTTCCAAATAGCAATTTTCCATCACCAATGTTCTTTCTTTCTTCTTCCTGTCCTCCTGAACAATTGACTTCTGGTGATGCCAAAAGATGTCGCTCTGACTATAGTCACTTGAGTGACTCACATTTCTCACATTAGCTTCCAAAATTGAAACCTTATTTGTGAGTGGCACCTCAGGGGACTCTTGCATTACATGCCTTAAACTATCTCATTCCTTTTCTGCTTCCAGGCCCTTAAGCTGTGACTACCTCTCTGAACATGCTATTCACATAACTTGCAGCCTAATGAATGCATCAATGTCTCAAGTTGCTGCTCTCACTCTGAAATCCACAAAACATGTTTCTGTAGCTGGCAGCACTTTCGATGGTTATCTAGGACATCGACACTTATAGACCTATTCCTGGTAATTTTCTGTTAGATCCAAGTTTAGTTGTTTTTTTAAAAATAATACACTTCTCTAATTTTCAGCAATTTAAAGGAAGACTCTGATTGCAATTTCTTATCAATCAATGCATTTACTGAAATAGAGTAAATCCTTCTCCACACCCTTCATCAAACTCCCTATTCAACACACTTCTTTTCATAAAAATCTACTTAACATACCTCATTCACCCATGCACCAAATTATCACTTAGAGCCAAATTCCCAGATATACTCACTCAGGCTCCAACACTATCTCACTAATGCAAAATCTCCCTCATTCTGACTGTGTGCTTTGAAATCCTTTTCTTAAATAAAGCTGTGATGAGTCACTTTCTGGCTTAGTTTCCTGCTACAAAAATTAACATTTTATTCAGACAAGGGATTTTCGGTGATTGATGGATTATTGCCACTACCATTTAATTAGGCTATTTTAACTTAAACACTGTTAGTTCTGCGTCAGTGTCTGATTGTTTCTCAAAAACAGAACTTCATAAAGATTTACCAGTTGAATTTGCATAATGTAATAAATTCACAGATGTATTCATTCAATCTCTGTCCTGCCTCATTTAGGTAAACACTCCCTCACAATACTCAACTTAATTAATCAGAATAGTATTTATTAATAAGATATTTTATATCTTGAGTAAGTTTCTATCATGTGATCACAGTGTCAATGCTTCCCTTGTCTACAAAATGAGACATGAACATTGGTTATTTGAGTCTTCTTGTGAGAAAGTGGTTTCAGTTGCACAAATCTTTAAGGACTCTTGCACCCAGTAAACACCAAGTTTGGGTAATTATTGTATTTTAGTTTCTGTAAATATGTAGACAATTTGATCATATTTGATTTGTTGCATTCTGATATGTCTTTAACTAAGTATTTCCAAAAAGGTTGTTTACATTTTCATGACTTCCCAGAGACATGTCTGGACATGAATTGACCTGTACCTGTTCAGGAAACATGAAGAGTAAAAAGTGAGGTCTGCAGATGCTGGAGATCAGAGCTGAAAATGTGTTGCTGGTTAAAGCACAGCAGGTCAGGCAGCATCCAAGGAACAGGAAATTCGACGTTTCGGGCCAGAGCCCTTCATCAGGAATCAGGAATCATTCCTGATGAAGGGCTCTGGCCTGAAACGTCGAATTTCCTGTTCCTTGGATGCTGCCTAACCTGCTGTACTTTAACCAGCAACACATTTTCAGCAGGAAACATGAAGGACAGTCATTTGACTAACCTCTCCACAGTCTGGATAGTTAAGGCGAATTGTCCATATCACATGCTGAATCTGAAAAGTAATGTGCATGCACATACTACCCAGATATACTACGTACAATGGTATTGCCATTGCTGAATCCCTCACCATCAATATCATGGTCATAAGCTTAATGGGATCAACCATTTAAAAACTGTATCAAAATACTAAATGATAAACATATTAGAGGCTGGGAATTTTGTAGTGGGTAACCCACCTTCTGACTCCCAAAATCTACCCACCATTCACAGAAATCAGAATATTCTCTAATTGCCTGAATGATTGCAATTTCAGGAACACTCAATAATCCATCTAGGAAAAGTAACCTGTTCAATCACTACCCAATCCACCACCTTCATATTCATACACTGTACTACAAGCATGAGGTAGCAACAATATGTACCATTCACAAGATACAGTGAAACAAATCATCAGCTTCACTGAATCAATCAGCATTTGTTGTCCATCTCTATTTGCCCTTGAGAAGATGTGGTGAGCTTTCTTGGGTCACTGGAGTCCATGTGGTGTAAGTACACCCACTATGAAAGGGGGGGGAGGCGAGGGGAGGAGGTTAGGGGGATGGTGCAGTTCTAGTATTTTCACCCAAGCACTGATATAATTCTAAATTAGGATAGAAGGGTACTTGCCTCTCCTGGTGTTTTAATACATCTGTTTCCCTTTTTAAATTTTAGTTCTTTCCAATGGTGGTTACAATCTTATATAAAGTGACTCCAAAGCTTTAAATGTCAGCAGTAGAAAACTATTTGTATATTTTATTTCCCAACAGCAACATAATTTACCTTGATGAGAGCATGAAAACTTGCCAAAATAAATGTAACTAGAAAACTGGCTGCATTTGTTACCACGTGTTACATAATGTATCAGTTAGGAATTGCAGCAAGCTCATTTATTTAATAATAATCAACACAGACGTGCTTTTTTGTACCTATACTCTTGAATTACATCGATACTCATAAAACCATTAAAATAAATTGTTCTAAAGCAAATTCAAATCTTGCACCTTTTCTAAAAGACCTGAGGGCAGTTTGAAATGAGTTGTGGCTCAGTTAATGCTGTAATATGTCTTTCATAATGCTAGCAACTCCAAGCCAATGCTATTTTATTTCCTTTCGGCATAGTTAGGTTGCATCTTATTTGTTTATAGGAGATGGCTAGAAAATTCAGCTTAACCTTTCAATAATGGGTGCAATTAAATGCAAATCAAATCACTGCAGAATGTATAATGGTCAATAGTAATCAATATTGTAATCACATATGATTACTATAATAAACTGAACAAATGTAATGAACACTGATTTTGTGAAGCATGGACTTCTCTGGTGTATTAGGGAGTAATTAGAGAATGGGCTAATCACTACATCTAGCATATGTAACAAAATAGGCTCTTTAATTATCTTACTCTAGAAAAATCCTGAGAGTTTAGTGACTATAATTTGACAAACCTGTACATTCTGTTTGAAAGTAAGGTGGTTCAGTCTGAAATCATGGTGCTAAATGTAAAGAAAGGAAATTGTGAAGGTATGAAAGACAAATTAACTGAGGTAGATGGAGTCAACGCATTAAAAGGTATGACTATACATAGGTAATGGATAGCCTTCAAAGAATTATTGCATAGTTGCATATCACGTAAACAGCAACCATACATTACTTCTAGATACAAATTCCCCAAAAACTATCAGGCAACTGGGGCTAAGAAAGGAAGGTAAAGATTGTATAAGATCCAAAGAAAAGGCCAATAAAGTTGCGAGAAACTGGAATAAAACTAAGGATTGGGAGGATTTCAGAATGCAAGGTAAGACCAAGAAACTAATAAAGAAAGGAAGTATAGAATATGATTGTAAACTAGCAAAAACACCCAGCAAAACAGACTGGAAAAGCTGCCATTATATGTATGTAAAAATGAGGCATTTGGCTAAGATTGTGGAGCCCTTACAGGGAAAGAGTTTACATGGAGAATAACGAATTGTCAGAGAAGCTAAATTATTACTTTTAATCTGTTTTCATTGAGGACAATATGAGAATCTCCTAGAATTATGGCTTTAAGGGTTTAGAGAGAATGAGGAATTGAAGGAAATTAGCATTGGTAAGAAGTTTGTGGATAAGAAATTTATGAGACTGTCGGTTGATAAGTCCACAGGACTTTATATTCTATATTTAACAGGGTTTAAAGAAGTAACTACATAGTGAAAAGTATTACTTAGATAGTAAGAGATTGTAGAGTGTGGATGCACAGATGGACCTGGGTATCTTCGTCAACATGAAGGCGAACATTCAGATGAAGTGGGCAGTTACGAAGGATATTGTCTTGTCTTGCCTTTATTGCAAGATCATTTGAGTACAAGAACAGCAAAGTTAGGCTTCAATTGTATTGAATTGTACAGAACCTTGGTCAGACTAACCAATGTGCAGTTTTGTTCTCCTTCCTTTCGGAAAGATATTATTGCCATTGAGGGAGTGTAAGAAAGGTTCACCAAATTTGATTCTGGGATGGCAGGACTGCTCTTGGAAGAGAAATTGAGAAGTTAGACCTGTATTCTCTAGAGTTTTTAAGAAAGAGAGGTGACCTAATTGAAACTTATAAAACACAAGGGATAGACAAAATAGAAGCAGGTAGATGCAGGCAAGATGTTTCCAATGTTTGAGGAATCTAGAACCAGGAGAAACAAAATTAGGAGACTGAGATAAGGAGACAATTTCTTTATTCAGAGGGTTCACAGTCTTTGGAATGGTCTACCATACGTGCTTTGGAAGCATAAACATTGTATCTGCTTAAAGCAAAGATTAACAGATTTTTAAATGTTAATGATGTGAAGGGAATTGGGGATGTTTGGGGAAAAGACACTGATATGGATGAATATCCACAATTTTATTGAATGGTAGCTGAAATTGTGTTGCTAGAAAAGCGCAGCAGGTCAGGCTGCAAGCAAGGAGCAGGAGAATCGACATTTCGGGCATGAACCCTTCTTCGTTCCTGAAGAAGGGTTCATGCACGAAACGTCGATTCTCCTGCTCCTTGGATGCTGCCTGACGTGCTGTGCTTTTCCAGCAACACATTTTCAGCTCTGATCTCCAGCATTTGCAGTCCTCACTTTCTCCTATATTGAATGGTAGGCCAGACTCAACCACTGGAATGGTCTATTCCTACTCCTATTTTGCAATCTGAACTAGTATTTAATTTATATTTTAAAAAACTGCTGGAAATAATTAGTAGCACTGGCAGCATCTGCAAAGACAGAAACAGAGTTATTGTTTGAAATCAAATACCACTCTTCTTCATTCTCACCATTCATTACATTTCTCTTAAAATTCCTTACTTGCCTAAGCCAGGAAGAAGGGTTTGGAATGGCTAATAGGCTACACTTCAAATATTGGTCCAGATATTCCGATTGTTATATAGTTTTTCCTGTAGCTTAGACATTTCAGGACCATGTGGAATTCCTGACACAGCTGATTCCAAGGGTATTGCCGAGGAAATTGAAAATTCTGATAGACATTTTCCCTGTGTCTTGAACCCTTTGAAATCTTTCAAAATTTGCAATGTACAATTGATCCAACTCACTTAAGCTCAATAGTTAACAAGAAAAGTCAGAATTAAAAACTTGCTGTGACTGCTGTATTCCTAAATCAGAAGTATGATTGAATACTACCAACTTGATGTGTCTAGTTCCAGCAACAGTTATAAAACCCAACATAGGATGCGAGCATCACTGCCTAGGCCAGCACTATTGCCCATTCCTAACTACATAATTGTGAATGTGGAGTCACATTTAGGCCTGACCCAGTAAGGACAACAGATTTCTCTCAAAGGCACTGGTGAACCAGATGGGTTTATCAGACATTCAGCAACCGTTTCATGGTTATCATTAGATTCTAGATTTTTAAAATTAAATTCAAATTCCACCATCTGCCACACTGGCATTTGAAGCCAGATCCCTAGAACATGACCTCGGTCTCGGGATTAATAGTCTAGTGATAACACACCACATCATCACCTCTCCTCTAGAATTCTAGTAGTCCTCTCTGACATCACTGTGGATACACCAACATCACATGTGGTTCAGATAGATCACCAACATCTACTCAAGGAAAATTAGGGAAGGCAATAATTGCTTGCATAGCAGGATGCCTATATCCTGTGAATGAATTAGAAATAGCTTGCCAACAATGAAGCTGAGATAAGTATTTAGTGCCAAGTCAGGTTAGATCAGTGGCTTCCCTCTCTGAAGGCTATATTCCCTATCCTGCAAAGCATATGTGGGACTGGAGTCACTTTGTTTATATGGTCTTGAGTTTTGAAAGAAATGCTATATTCTACAACCTTGATGGTCATTGAGATTTTGGTGTAACTGAAGGGAAAGGAGGAAGAATAAAGTGTCCTTTGGCCTTTTTGAGTTCTGTTTTGAAAGATGGGCGACAGTTGCATTTGACCAGGAGTCATCAAGCATTAATCAGCAATTAAAAGTGAACTCAACACAGTCGTTAATCAATAACATTGAGACCTTCTATTGGCCAGTACAATATCATGCTGTCTAATTTTGGGCATCCTCTATTTGCTTATTAATTCATTGTTCAGGATGGGTTTTAAATGGATTACATTCCCAGATTATTCCAATGATGTCACACTTATTTGATAGTAACCTTGGGTGGTTTGTGTTGTGATTGCAAAGAGGTCAGCCAGGTGAACCTCATAGATTATGAGTTTCCCTGATTGGGGTTGTTAATATGATCCAATCAAGGAGCCCTGGCTGACAGATAAGAACAGGCATATCAGACATCCTGTCCACTCTGAGAGAGCTGGATCAATGCCAGGGACTCTCCACATATATATGAAAAGTGACTTGGTGATGGGATACAGCAACTGTGGAGTTATTTCACTGGAGACAAGAATGGGATTAATGATATAACCAACTGAAGCTTAACTGGACTTTAAACAGGCACTACAGCTAGTTTATCATTGGAAAATGTGGCAAGTGGATGAGTTACAGGGTATTCCACTGCAAGTGGACAACTTCGCCAATCTGACTGAGCTTGGGGAACAATACATGAGTGAAGGCAATTGTACTCAGGACATATCCTGATCAGAAGGACTCTAGGTCAGCCCACAGCATAACCCCAAAGCAAAGCTAAGCCTTGGCCAAACAGTTAAAACTTTCTTTAGGATCTGGGCCGGTAAGCCATAGTAATTTCTGCCAGTATACAGACTTGAGACAGTAAAAGAATTTCTCCAGACCTAAATTAAGTAAGAGAACTCATAGGCTAATATCCTGGAGAGTGTACACCCTGGAAAGTCCACCAGTTTGGAACAATTAAATTGCTTCATAACATCCAAATCAGAACCAATCAAAATAAACGCCTGATTAAATGGTCACCCAATTCTCATGGAGATTAATACTGATGAGGTCAGTGATTGCAAAAGCAGTCTAACATTTTTTGCTCTAGACTCCAACCCTTAGGTTTGTGTGAGACCTTGACTATGGTGAGAATCTATACTGGGGAACATTTACAGATTAAGAGTACAACTTCAGTTCTGTCTCTTATGGGGATCAGCTAGATTAGTTACCACTGATTTGCAGTAAAAGGCTTGGGCCCAAGCTTGATAGGCTAAAATTGGTTGAGAAAGATTCAGCAAGGTTGGTTCCACATTTTCAATTAGAAGACCTTATTAATTACCCGGAGGTTTCTCAGGGAGATCTAGGGACTATCAAAGGAGCCAAGATCACATTGCATTTTGACCAGGAAGCAATTCTAAAATTCTGCAAGGCCGCCCAGTGCCATTTGCCTTACTGGCAAAAGTAGAGGCAGAAATCAGAAGGCAGGAAAGCAAAGGAATCATCAAATCAATTCAGTTTGTGAAATGGGTAGCATCGGTCATATCGATTGTGAAGCTTGATGGATCGGTTCTCCTTTGTGACCACTTTTCACAACTGGATAAATACCCAATCCAGAGAGGCTTTTTATGCAAAGCTGGAAGGATGGGCTCTTCTTCATGAAGCTGGACTTGAGCCATACAGTTGGTTCTGCTTTAACACATGTTTCTTCAATGCAAATTGGCTTTAATGCGATTGAATAATTTAGATCTTTATTCGTAGAAGGTGAAATTTCCTTACCTGTGTTGGCTCTAATGCAATTCCAATTGCATTAGTTTAAATAGTGCTATTATTGTGTGATTTTCTTCTAACACGAGATCGCATAAAAATGGAACTACCATGTTATATCAAAACTCACTGTAGTTGCAATTGCAGTTAGATAAGCATCCTGGAAGTATGCTACAATCAATAGCCATGAGGGTTTGTAACAATATATAAGACTTCATTTGGGGTACTATCGGTCTGTGCTATTTTTCGGTGGATGCTGGAGAACATCTTACAAAGATTATCCCAGGGTCACTATTTACCTAGATGATGTCCAAATAACAGGGAAGACCAATAAGGAGGAGACAGAGAACTTGGATGTTGTTCTCAGATATTTCTGCCAGGCGGACATACACCTCAGAAGGGAAAATGTGTGTTCCAGACACCCCAAGTGTCTATAGAGTCGATAAGACTGGGTTGCACCTGTTGGAAGATAAAGTGAGGGTGATCAAAAGTGCCCCAGATCCCATGTCAGTACCAGAGGTTAGGTTTTTCCTTGGGCTAGTGAATTGTTACAGAAAGTTCTTACATAACCTGGTCTCCATCCTGGCACGTTTGCATCAACTCTTAAAGAGGGGTCAGCTTTGGAAATGGTTGCACAGCCAAGCCATAGCTTTCAGGGAAGTGAAGAAATAGTTATCATCCTCTAAAATGTTGGTACACTTTGATCCCATGTGAGATCTGGTATTGACGTGCAATGCCTCCCCGCACAGCATCGGAGTAGTATTAGCTCATAGGTGGCCCAATTGAGAGGAATGACCAAGCAGTGTATGCATCCAGGACTTTAATTAATGCACAGCTTAACTATGCCCAGACAGACAAGAATGATTTGGCAGTCATATTTGGAGTCAGGAAGTTCCATCAATACCTTTACGGATGTAAATTTGTAATAGTAACAGACGACAAACCTCTGATATGTCTACTTAAAGAAGACTAAGCAGTGCCAACCACAGCTTCACGCTGAATTCAGCGGTGGGCTATAATACTAAGTGCATATAATTACAAGTTGGAACACCGTCTGAGAGGCTAAATAAAAAGTACACATGCCACCTCCTGCTAGCAGAGACACCAGTAGCAGTACTGCCACTGGAAGAGTCTGTAACAGTTTTAAATTTTCTGGACACACTTCAAGTGACAGCTGACAATATCAGACTGTGGACATAGAAAGATCCGGACCTGGAAAAACAGCTGATGGTGATGAGGAAACCAAAGGGCCATCACAACCAGAACTGAAACCGTTTTGGACCCAAACAGACCAGATCACAGTAGAGTACACCATATTATTATGAGGAGCAAGAATGATTGTCCCAAACAAAATAGATACTGGTTGACCTACACTATGGTCAAGCAGGGGTTTCCAAAATGAAAGTATTGGCGAGAAGTTATGTCTGGTGGCTGGGATTGGATGCTGACATTGCTGTGTCGGCAGCACAGTGTCCAGAGTGCCAACAAGTACAAAAGGTACTGCCAGCAGCTCCCCAACATTCATGAGAATGACTCAATAAACCCTGGACTTGGTTACATATCAACTTTGAAGGTCCTTTCATGGCTCAATGTTCTTGATCATTGTGAATGCTCACTCAAAATGGCTGGATGAGCTTGGGTTCATTTGTCAAACACAGGGATGAGGATAGAGAAACTGTGCCCAAATTTTACAACACATGGACTCCAGTCATGTTGGTTACAGACAATGAGCCATCATTCACCAGTGAGTAATTTGAATATTTCCCAAAGTTGAATGATATTTGACATA